>NC_137090.1:36601979-36761248 GCF_951640355.1 Cnephaeus nilssonii
CCCTGAATTTGCAGTCAAAATTTGATCAGCAGGACTCTGGTTAAGCTCTGCTGAATGAATATGTGTCTTTCCTCTAGAAATTCTACTAAAATGTCAGAAAACTCATGTGCTTGGTGGGTAACCTAGTATGGGTGTACAAGCATGTACATCTGTAGGACTGAGTCCTTGGAGGGGAACTGCTAGGTCAAAAGATATGCATATAACACTCCCTCCCTCCTTAGAAGCTGTACCAACTTACACTGCACAGCAACACGTAAGAGTGAGTCTCTCCATGTCCTAGCAAACAGAGTGTGTTAGAAACTTCTAAAAGCACAGATATAAATGTAAAGCCATCAACTAAGGGGGAAAAAAAGGGAAAGGAGATAAAAAAAATAAAACAGATCAATCAAATAGAAGACAGAGAGACTAAGAAGATGTGATGACTAAATGCAATGTGTATCCTGGATTGAGTCCTAGAACAGGAAAAGGGCATTAGTAGACAAATCCCTGAAACACAAATAAGATCTACAGTTTAAAAATAATAATGATGTGTTTGTATTTCTTTAATAAGAACTCAAAAATGTTTTTATTGCTATCTTTGTTGCAATAGCACATTCTCAAAACTTTTTTTTAAGCCTCACCTGAAGGTATGTTTATTGATTCTAGAGAGAGAGGAAGGGAGCGAGAGGAGTGAGGGAGGGAGAAAAACACCAAGAAACATTGACCGGCTGTCCCCCATACACGCCCTAAACCCGCAACCTGGGTATGTGCCCTCGCCAGGAATTGAACCCTCGACCTTTCAGTTTATGGGACGACACTCCAACCAACCGAGCCACACCAGCTAGGGCCGTTACAGTGTTCTTCCCTGCTGGGAAACACCTAGGCCCCACGCAGGCCTTGAGGAGCACCTGCAGGAAGGTGCTCACAGCTGGCGGCCTGGGAGATCTGGCTTCTAGCCCCCGTTTCTGTGTGCCTTGGCTCACTGCCTCGTCCAAATCTACGGGTGAGATTAACTGCTGTGAGTTGCCAAATGTCCACACCACGGGCCTAGAATCATAGAATATCGGAGCTGGGAAAACAGAGAAGGGGAGGGACGTCCCAAGGCCACATAGAGACCTGGAGACCAAGCAGGGAGCCGAGGTCACGCCCCTGGGTTGAAGCTGCCACACAAACCTTATTTAACAAGTGTCATATCACACTCACTATCACTACGGGCCAGGCGCTGTTCTAAGTGCTTCCCAATATTGACTCACGGAATCCTCACAGTCCTTTGAGGTAGGTACTAGGATGACCCCCATTCTCAGGTAAGGGAAGTAAAGCACAGAGGAGTTAAGTAACCTTCCCAAAGGTACACAGGAGGAGGCAGAGCTGAGATTCAAACCCAGGCCGCCAGCCCCAGGGTCCTGCTCTAAACTACCACACGAGTGTAGAACTCCCTATATTCTAACCTCTGGAACAAAATGCAAATTCAGCAAAATTCTAAATACAGCAAGAGTTTTATTTTTGTACTTTATGCTGTAATATTTCCATTTCTGGTTAATAAATGGGTCTTTTATCTAAGTACATGTGATTGTATTTGCATTTATATGTTTTTCAATAAAATGACATAATTGTAAAATTTTCATAAACGGTTAAGTTACATGGAATCCAGGAACCTTCAAAACACTCTTTGTTTCCTCAAAATAAAACCGAAAAGACTTTTTTAAAGGATCTTACAGGGAAAGTGAATATTCCCAAGTCTTTCAGGGGCAAGAAAACGTGTCACTTCTGTAGAAAGAGCAACACTGGCCAGCTCAGTAAACAACTGAAAGACCCAATCCAGTTAAACCAGTGCCTTATTGCCGGAAGGTTCTCATAACTGGTTCTGCATCTTGAAAACTTCCCCTGATGCAGGTAAAACAAAATCCAAGTCCTGTCACTTAAATGAAGCCATCCTGAGGAGACCCCAGCCAAGGGGCCAGAGCTCCCCCCAACCCTGACCTCCCTGAGACCCACGTTGAGTCGGCAGCACTGTCTGGTGACTGACGGTAAGAGCGTCCCTGCTCCCTGGCCTCCCCTGTGACTGTGTTGGGTGCCTGATTCTTGGAATGGCCTGATTTTGAGCTCCTACTGGTAACCAGTGAATCTGATCAACATGATTTCCCTAGACCAGAAATTTCATTTCTACCTTAAGTGGTTGAGAAGGTTTCATGTTTCCCTGTGAGTGCAGAGCAGAGGAAAAGCCGAAACAACTCTACCCTGAAAACTGGAGACGAGAGCAGGAGGACCCCAGAGTCTCCAGGGACCCTCCTGAGACAGGGACTCGGGACCCTACTGACCAGGATTAAGTGCTGTGAGGATTTTATAATATTGTAAAATACCAGATTTCTCACTCGCTCGTCTTTGATCCTTTTATTTTCAGCTGTCTGTAGTCATCAGAAGGATGATGCAAGGGGGGCTCACTGACAAAGAAAGTAAGACAGCAGGGCAGGGGAGAACTGGGGGACTATCTGACACTCCACAGTCAAGGTCAGGAGAGAGTAGAGGTGATGGCAGCTCAGGAGATGAGAGGAAAGCTAGAGGCTCAGATTCCTAAGGAAGGAAGAGAAGTGCTGGGTCTGCCTGGGTCTGAGACGTGAATCTAGAAGCTTCAACAGCACGTTCACTGCCGTGATGAAAGGACAAGCAGAGAGGCAGCACTGCATGGGCCACATCTTACCGAGATCCGCCGTCCACTGGACCAGCATCTGGACGAACGTGGCGAGCACATTGCCCCCGTTGAGGGAGGCTGCCACTGCCAGGTAGGTTCTGTCGAAGTAGGGGAAGTAGGCGACTGGAGCTGCAGGGTCTGGAGTCTGCGCTGGCTGGAACCCTGACGGCATGGAGGCTGCCAACTGAACCGAAGTGCTGATGTTGAGAACTGGGGCCCAAGAAAAGCAAAGGTTAGGTCTGTCGGGCTAACTTGGAGGTCACAGTCACAACGGGGCAGGGGGAGAGTGTGCTGGTTTTGAAAACACGTCCAGCCCAGTCGGCGTGGCTCAGTGGTTGAGCGTCGACCTATGAACCAGGAGGTCACAGTTAGATTCCCCGTCAGGACATATACACAGGTTGCAGGCTCGATCCCCAGTAGGGGGCGTGCAGGAGGCAGCCAATCAATGATTCTTACTCATCGTTTATGTTTCTATCTCTTTCTCCCTCTCCCTTCCTCTCTGAAATCAATAAAATATATTTTTTTAAAGGTCCAAAAATTCTTTGATACTATTTCTTTCCTTCAGGAGGTAGAGCCTAATTGCCCTCCCCCCGAGTGTGGGCTGGACTCAGTGACTCGCTTCTATTGAGAGAATAAAGCAGAAGTGACAGTGTGTGACTTTGGAGACCAGGTCACAAAAAGCACGGCAGCTTCTGCCTCGGATGGCTCGCTCTGGGAGGAGCAGGCAGTGCTGTGGAGCAGCGCTGTGGCGAGGCCCATGGGGCAAGGAGCTGAGGCCTCCTGCCAACAGCCACCTGAGGGCGCTGGGAAGGGGACCCTCCAGGCCCCGTCAAGCCTTCAGAGGAGGGTAGTCCCAGGCCACCAACAGCTTGCCTGCGATGTCAGGAGGAAGCCTGAGCCAGACTCTCCAGCCACACCCACATTCCTGACTCTCAGGAACATTTCATCTGTTTTAAACACAGACATTTACAAAATAATTTCAAACGCAGGTACACACACACACACGCGCGCGCGCGCGCGCGCGTAAAAGAAAATGTGTGAGATAAGAAACGTTTGGTATTTTTAGGCTACAAAACACCATGGGGTGATTTGGTACACAGCAGTAGACAACTATTTAGAGAGGAAGACTTCAGCCGAAACGTGTGATTCTCTGTGCAGGGCTCGTTCATGTTCAGCCAGTTCCACTTCTTCTCATTTCCAAGGTGTTTTTCTTAACCTCCCCACGAGCAGGGAGAAACGCCCAGTCCCAGCACAGAGGGGATGACTTTCTCCTCTAGATCAAGGCCAGGCCTGCAGACTGCTCCAGGCTTCTCTTCTCCATTTCTCGTAAGACCTGACCAAAGCCTGTTCTTCTCCATCTGTTGGGGGCCAGACTAACTGAGGGCAGCATTCCACGTTCCCCCCCACTGGGGGGTCAGAAGCGAGGAGAGCAAAAACAAACCTCAGAAAGCCAATAACGCTTACTTTCTGCCACATCAAGCCTCCCACCATCACCATAAACCAGAAGCAATGTGCCCTCCGCCTGTCCCCTCTGGTGGCGATGTCAACAATGGGGGCCAACCAACTTTGCCCGTGAATATGGCGCAGCTGAGCACAAGCTAGCAGCCCGATCTGGAGCCAGAGACGACAACCCACTCAGTGAAGGCGGAGCCTAAACCTCACCTTCTTCCCATCCACAAGCCCCTGGCTCACCACACAGCAAGCACCTGGCATCCATCCCTCTGTGGAGGGAACAGCCTGATATTTGAAAACCACCAGGTGGGAGGAAAGACCCAGGCCTTTACGGGCACCACCCCGTAAAGCGCTTCACAACTGCCCGGGAGGAAGGCACCATCACCCGCACCAGGGGTGATGACAAGGGCCCAGGAAGAAAAGCGGCCTGCCCAGGTCACACCTGAGCGGCTGACATTCCAACCCGGGCCTCAGCGCTGGACTCCAAAGCCCACTGCGTTCCCTGCCGTCCATGCTTTGAGATGAGGGGATATACGGAGAGAGATGGTGTACTGGGAAAATTAAGTCACAGAATAAACTCAGCATGCTTTCCTGGGGCATTGATTTTAGTTGAAAATTTGGGAGAAAAAGGTGTTAGAACTTTTTGACCTTAAGTGATTTTTATCACAAACAAAATGGACAGAATTTCACCTTTCCTCCTCAGTTAATCTTGAATTAACAGGAATTACTACCAAAACCAGTCACTTGAAATTATCTCTTAAAAATGTAATGAAATGGGGAATAAACTACTACACAGAGGCTAGTGCCAGTCAGAATTTTTAAACTCAGAGTTGAATTGTAATAGTTCTAACTGATGGGGGAGGGGGGAAAGATGCGATGACAAAGAGAACCTGGATAAGATGAAGGAATTCTCTGTCCCCCTTGATAACCATGAGAACTAGCTCAGCCAGGCTGCCCTGAGGATCAACAGAAACACACATCCTGCAACCACCCTGCTCGGGCAGGCAGCCCCAAGTTCCACCCTAGCCAGGGTAGACACCATCTGTTTTGGTATGGCTCAGGAGATAAGAACAGCTTTTACTTTTTTTTTTTTTTAATATATTTTATTGATTTTTTACAGAGAGGAAAGGAGAGGGACAGAGAGCTAGAAACATCGATGAGAGAGAAACATCGACCAGCTGCCTCTTGCACACCCCCTACTGGAGATGTGCCCGCAACCAATGTACATGCCCTTGACCGGAATCGAACCTGGGACCTTTCAGTCCGCAGACCGACGCTCTATCCACTGAGCCAAACCGGTTTCGGCAGCTTTTACTTTTTTGTGTGTGTGATAGTAACTTTATTGATATGTAACTCACATAAATCTGCCATAAAATATACCCCTTTAAAGCGTACAACCCAGGGGCTTTTAGAATACTCACAGAGTTGTACAACCATCACCACAACCTAATTTTAGAACATTTTCATCACTCCGAAAAGAAACCCCATACCTGCCAGCAATCAGCCCTGGAAACCATTTAACTCCTTTCTGTCCCTATGGATTTGTCTATCCACAGGCGTGGAATCATACGATGGGTGGCCTTTTGTGACAAGCTTCTTTCTTTCTTTCACTTTCACTCACAGGTTGTGGCATTTTAGCTGTGTGGATGCACCCCATTTTTTAAATCCGTTCATCAGTTGGTGGGCCTTTGGGTTGTTGCTCCTTTTTGCCTAGTCTGAATAACGCTGCGGGCAACATTCTTGTGTAAATTTTAGACTGCTTTCCAAAGGGGCTGCACTATTTTACAATCCCAGAAGCATGTTCTTACATTGTCAAATGGTTGAGAATAAATCAAAAGAAGATTTCATGACATATGAAAATTATATGAACTTCACATCTCAGTGTCTATAACGAGCTTTATTGGAACACAGCTACGCCCATTCATTTATGAGTGGCTGTGGCTGCTTTCACGCCCCAACAGCAGAAACTGCATGGCCCACGAAGCCTAACGTATTTGCAGTCGGGCCCTTTGCAGAAAAGGTTTGCCAACCCCGGCCCTACAACTGCTGCCTCCACCTCCCTGTGGCTCTCTACACCAAATGCAGAAAGGACTGGAGACTTTTAACCAGATGGGGCGAAACGCTCACTGACAAACACACGAAGACAAAAACCCTCGTCTCCTCATCTATTTTCTTGGTCATGAAGTTACACAGAAACCAGCCAACTAGAGAGCCATCCCCTGCCCTGGCCCTCGGGAGGAAAGGCACAGACCGGGGTCAGGGGCAGAGCTGGGCCTGCCTCAGTGGAAGCTCCCTGAGCAGGGGCTTCCCCTGCAGGGGGGGCGGGGGTGTTTTTCACGTTTACAGAATAACGGTGGAAAGCATGCTGAGGCTTCCAGGTATGTGTGCCTCTTGGACCCTCACACAGAGCAGAAGTCTGAGGAGAGGACAAAAGACTTACCTGCGTCTGTCCTTTGGGCCATACAGGAATAGACGGAGGCCTGTAAATCACCCAGGGCCACGCCCACCCGTGTCCCCTTCGGGATTTCAAACCACGCATGGGCAGTTCTGCCTGCCACACTGGCGGGCTCGGCGATGTCGGGGAGCAGGTGGACGGGAAAGCCGGAGGCGCTCAGTCTGCAAACGAGAAGCGGACAGCGCATTTTCAGTGCCTGGCTTTCTGCTCTTTGTTGTTTCCAGAAAACACAACAAAGGAAAACGCTACAGAGTACAAGTCGGAGAAGAGAGGGGAGAAGCCAGTGTTTTCACAGGGGTCTCTCTGGCTTTTGAAAACTATGAGAAATAGGCTGGGATTTTTTTTAAAGAGTGAACACTGGCCCGGCTGGTGTGGCTCAGTGGTTGAGTGTCGACCTATGAACCAGGAGGTCACATGCCTGGGTTGCAGGCTGGATCCCCAGTTGAGGGCGATAGGAAGGTTTAGATAAGAGCAGGCAGCATTGGCATCCGGCCCCTGTGTCTGAAGGGAACGCAAACACCCTGCAAAGGGAGTTTCAGTGCAAAGTCACGGTCGGTTAGCACGGGCCACACCAAAGTCAAACCCATCCGTCACCTCCTGAATACCAAATGCACTCATCACTCGGGGTTAGTGAACGGGGCTGTCAATGTTATAAAGCATGCTAGAAAGTCCTTTACCTGAACTACCTGGTGCTTTTTGTTTTATTACAGAGCTCAGAATTGGGGCCCTGAAGGAAGTGGACTTATAGGGCACTGGACTTCTGGACCTGAAAAGGCAAATGATTGTTTAAACAGAACTTAAAAGGCATCTCTCGCACCTACTGCTTCCATTTCTTAACCTTATTTTAAAATATGTTATAGAGTGAAAGTTGTCCTTTGAAATCTGTCGGTTGGGCCGGGTCACAGGGAACCGGGGAGCCCACCCTAGGTATTGGGCACCGTGGGGGAGCAGGGCAGCCCTCCCCAAGGGCTTCACTTACCACCAGGCCCACCCATGCCCAGCGTCTGGAATGCCCACTGTTCCCAAACGGGAAAGCCCAATGAATCTCCGCTCCAGGGATCCTGCCCTTCGGCTGGAGCCAGCCCGCAAGGCTATACTCACATCTCCAAGTTCCAGCTTTGGCTCCGGGTGTTGAAATATCCCCAGCTGGCAGCATTCTGGTCAGACATCAGGGGTCTTGGCAAGCCACACAGCATGGCAACCACATAGTCATGGATGGTGCCAGCTGCGTCGTAGCACTTCAGGAACTCGGGGCTGTTTTTCATACCAAAAATAATTCAACATGGTCTAACGGTGACTTAAAAGCATGGGCTGCACCTAGCGGTGGGCAGTGTGGACCAGAAAAGGCAGAGCTGAGTAGCAGCCAAAACCCCACGTGTGTGGCTCCCCCAAATGGACCTCCTGAGGTGAAGCCCTCCAAGCAAAGCTGCCTTTAGGGGAGGGGACATCGGCCGTTCTCAGCAGCCCTGACCCCACTATGAACTCACCACATGACCCTTGGCAAGTCCCTTGTCCTCTCTAGCCCCTTCTCTCCCCGCTGGTTAGAGCAGGATAAACAACAGAGAGCCCTCTGGGAAGTGAAGCAGCTCTAGACCAAGTCTAGGTCACACTCACTGAGGGATGGAGTGATGCTGACCCGGCAGAGGAGCAGCCCCCTGGAAATACAGCACCCGATTCAGAGAACAGTTGTCTGTACCTATTCTTCAAAAGCCAGAAGATGGTTGCACAGCCAAACCCCGTGGCCACACTGAGATGGGACTCTGGCCGGGGCAGAGAAGCCAGGAACTCACTGCCACATCGGCCATCCTGCCACGTGACCAGGTGGCTCACAGCTCTGGGTGTGAAGGCAGGGGCAGCCCCTCCCTCTGTCCATTCACAGCCTGGAACCAAGGAGATTAGCAAAGTCAGAGAAAAGGGCAGTGACCAGCAGCAGCATGTCCTCAAGATGCTCGGCCAGTGAGGTCCCAGCAGACCGTGTCACCCATCAGAACGCTTCACTCGTACACATGGTTCCATCAGAGCACCTGGGTTAGCACCTGGCTCCCCATCGACAGCTATGGGACTCTGGGCAAGCCACTCCCTCCCTCCATTTGTCCCACTTTTCCTAGGTTCCTTTTTATTCATTTTTAAAAATTGATATTATGACCCCTCCCCCCAAGTAAGAAAAGAAGTGTAGCACATTCTCATGTCCCCTAACCTCTGTCCTTTGAACCTGCATCATAATGAGATTATCTAGACTTGGATGCGAGGGATATAGAACATAAGCAGCAAATACACAATACCAGGTACTTTTAGTTGCTATGAAAAATATACAGCAGGATAAAAGGATAGAGTGATAAATTATTGGAGAGTGATCAAGGAAGTCTCTCTGAGGTGCCGTGAGCAGGGCCTGAATGGAGTAAGGGAGAGAGCCATAAGAATATCTGGGGAGCCCTGGCCAGCGTGGCTCAGTTGGTTTGATTCCCAGTGAGGGCACATGCCCAGGTTGCTAGTTTGGCCCCCAGTTGGAGTGTGTATGGGAGGCATCAATGTTTCTCTCTCTCCCTCTCCCTTTCTCACTCTCTAAACAAATCAATAAAAGCATATTTTAAAAAAAAAAAGAATATCTGGGGATGCGTGTGACAGACAGAACTCAGAGATCTTGTCAATCTCGGGTTGGTATCCCTGGCCAGTACCCAGCGGACCAGGGAGGCGTGTAACAGATGCCCGCACCTGAAGCACAGCATGCTCCTCCCGGGGGATGGCTGGCTCCTCCTCGCAGTCCTCTGCCCTCACAACACATTCCTACCTCAACCTAAAGCTGGGTTCTTACCCAGCCCTAACGCTGGATCTCTGGGGCTTTTCTTCAACCCCGTTATCTGCTTCCAAAATTCTTTTGATATTTTTATTTTCAGACTATCACATTTCTTTTCTTTGTATTATAAAACAAACATGGAGTACCTGGTGTTATTCAAAGCACTTCAAAAATATTAATCCATTTAATATACATAATAGCCTTATAACATAGATGTGATAATTAGCCTCATTTTACACATAAGAAAAATGAAGAACAGAGAAGTTAAAAATCATTTGCCAATGTTCACCTAAGTGGTAGAGTCGTAGCCTGTTTCAGTGTTACAGAATCTGATTCTTCTGTTTTTTCTTTCTTCTTCTTTTTCTTTTCTTTTCTTTTTTTTTTTTTTGGTAAAGAATTGATATTTTAATTTTTTTAATTGCACACATGCCAAGTGAATGCATTCTCAATATAAAATGTTCAAACATTACAGACCAAGCAAAAGGCCGGCTTGAGGACTCCCCCAGAGTCCACCCCCCTTCCTGTCACTGTCAGCAGGGTAACCGTCCAGTTTACGCTCACACATATTTTGGTTGGTTTGAGTTGGGTTTTGGGTTTTATTTTGTTTTTGTCTGTTTTTTTAAAAATAGTACTCTACTGCATTTATTTTTCCAGGGGTTGTGTTTGTCACCCAACAACATGTTCTGGAGTTCTTTTCGTGTCCGTATACCTGAAAGGACCTTATTCTTTTTAACTACTGCGTATCACTCTTCAGCATGGGCATCCCAACATCATTTAACCGTTCCCCTGTGATGAAGTGCCACAGCGTTCACTACCATAAACAAGGCTGCAGTGGGCGGCCATGATTATGCCTCCCCACGCACACACGAGTTAGAGTACTTTTCCTGAATAGATTCCCAAGTAGCAGCGCTGTGGACTCATAGCAGCTGTCTTATTTATTTTTCCTTTTAGTAGAAGCTATCCTGTTTGTAATAGGCCCCGCCAAACTGTCCTCCAAAACGGCTCTGCTGATTGACACTCCCAACAGCGGTATTTAAAAGAACCAATTTTCCACCCCTTTGCCAACTCATGGCATGTTGACTTCTTGTAGCCCAGCGGATGGAAAATGATGTCTCATGGTTGTTTTCATCTGAGCTCCCCTAATTACTAATGACATTGTCCTTGCTGTTATTTGTTCTTTATATGTACCCATGTGCGTCCTCTGTCTACTATGCACCAGCAAATCTTTCCTCCCCGTCTGCTGCTTGCCTCTTAGCTTGGTTTTATGACCCCCACTTCTCTCCTGCTGTTACTGCGCCTGAAAGTGGAGTCTGGAAACAGGCGTAACCACAGGCCTCTCAGAAGACGCTAGTCACTCCCTCTCCTCTCCTCCAACTGGCTCAACTGTACCCTCCTGGAGGCACTTAGCTCTCTGCGCAGGTTACTGGTCCCCATCTATGTTGACTGCCTCGAGTGTGCCCTGGAAGGTGCGGGCTTCATCCATTCCTTTCTGTGGCTCCCGCGGGGCCCAGCACAGAGCCTTAGATATTGTAGGTACTAAACCCAAACTGAATTACAGCCACCGTTAAAAGCGAGACAACCTGATGCCAAATTGATTTCACCTAACTCTGCTAAGCAGGTATCATCATCGTCCAACAGTGGCTTTCCTCCTTCCCAGAAACAGAAAACAAGACAAAAAGGCATGTGGGCTGGCTCGATGAAATATTCAACAGCCTCTCCAACGAGAGCGATGGCTTGTGTGGTTGCGAGAGTCCAGGAGACGGGCAGAAAGGAAGGCGTGGGACCAGACCACAGTCATTAGATCTCTGCTGTCCTCTTTGGAAAGGGTTTTAGTATTAAAAGGGCATTTATTCTCGTTAATGCAAAATTAAGGAGTTTAAAAAGCTTTTACAATCTAGACTCCCTCTGCGAGGTCAGTTCTAACACGGTAATCGGCCTCTGCTCCTGCTACCGACGGGAGCCGAGCAGCGCCTGTGGTCCCAGCTGCCCCCACAACAGGCAGCTGAGAGGGAGGAAGGACGGGGGGAGCCTGCACTGGCTCTTCTGGGCACCCAGCCCATCCAAGGATGCAGCCCTAGACGCCAGTCACGCTGCTGAGAGGCAAGTCACACTCACTTGGCCCAGGGGAATCAGAATCGCTGACTCTGGGGTGAATCCAACGTTCAAATGCCCTTAACTACAGCCCCCCAAAGTAGCTGTCTATCCTCTGCTTAGAACACCTGCAGTAAAATGTTGGTATTTTTAAAGTTGGGTGATGGGTGCGTTAGTTCCTAATACTATTCTCCTTACTTTTACATCAATATAGAATTTTTTATAGTTGACAAAATATTTTCTATGCTTGCCATAACCAGGAGCACACAACTTCCTATGGAGTCTAATCCCTCCTTGGACATTCTGTTGGGAAGTTCTCCCCTCATTAAGCTGTTGTGCCCCCTGTAGCTCAGGTCCTCCCAGAGGCCTTTAAAAGCCCAGCATCTGTACTCAGACATTCCTGGGTTCAAAAGCTGGAGTCGCCACTTGCTGCCATATGACCCCAAGCATTTTTTTTTTTAATATACTTCTATTGATTTAAGAGAGCAAGGGAGAGGGAGAGAGAGAAAGAAACATCCATGATGAGAGAGAATCATTGACCGGCTGCCTCCTGCGCGCCCCCACTGGGGATAGAGCCCGCAACCTGGGCATGTGCCCTTGACCGGAATCGGACCTGGGACCTTTCAGTCCGCAGGCCAACACTCTATCCAGTGAGCCAAACCAGCCAGGGCCCCAAGCATGTTATTTTAATCTCTCGGAATCTCAACTTTTCGTGTGCACAGCGGGGGCAGTAATGTAGCCCACGTCACAGGGTGTTGGGAAAGTCCGATGAGATCATGCAGGTAGCATCCTTTGCCTAGCACTTTGCATGTAAATTGCTCATTGCTATTTCCGCTGGCTTAATTCTCCTCCTGGGGGCCAAACAGAACAAGTCCATGATCAACTAAATAATGCTTAGCTAGCAACTGAGCCCATAGGAAGGACACACCCTGGAATTTCAAAATCACAAACATCTGTGATTATATTAATAATAACTAAAAAAACAGAAGCATTTCCTCTGTGTGTTGGCATCTCCTACAACTATACGACCTCCTGGCTGCCAGCAGTGATGCTCTGAGACACTGACATACCGAGAAAGCTACGAAAACCCATTGCACGGAATCCTAAAGAGAATCAGAGAGACTTCCCTCTCCTGTTCCTGGCTAATGGGCGGAGGATGTCGAATGAATGGATAGTTCACATTCATTAACACATCTGTACAAGTCAGGACGTACACAAAATATGAGGCAGCGTGTGCCCCTGCATCCCCACCGCTGACCCTTCAGACAGCGCTTTCCACGGTGACTCTTCACCGCATGTGATCACCCCCGGGGCCCAGCATACCTTGGCCTGTTTTCCAAAACAGGACTCCATGCATCTGTCCTGACACTCCGATGCCACGGACTCTGCGGAGCTGCTGCCGGGGAAGAGCAGCAAGGCACTCGTTTAGGGCGTGGATGATTCTACTCACATCCTGCTCCCGCGCCTGAAACAGAACAGACACATAGGGCAAGGGCCTGGAGGGATTTCCTGGCCGGTGGCTGCCCAGCTAATTCCACTGGGGCCACGTGCTGACTGGCCTCAGGGAAGAGATGTGCGACTGAGGGTTCTCCCCACCTCCCCGACTGGGAGCAGGAATGTGGTGGGCAAAGCTGCACTTCCTCCCTTTACGATGAGGCACGGCTGCAGACTAGGTGGGGCAGACGGCCCAGGCCCTGCCCGCCACTTCACTGTGGGTGCAGGGAGCCGAGGAGAGCACTGCGCCTGCCCTACAAGAAGTTACCATCTAGCAGGAAGGGCAGGAAAGCACAAGACAGACCATGCTGTCAGGAGGAATACGGAAAGGGTCTCTCCCAAGGCACAGAGTGTGGGCGTGCAGAAGGATGAAACACAGCAGCGAGGAACATGTCCCAAGTGCCCTGAGGGCCAGGCCCTGGACTTGGAAACAAAAACCCACCTAGAGAAGGCAGGCAGGAGGAAGGCCAGGGAACCTGGTACAGAACCAGGGGAATGGGCTATGCAAGGGAGCGGTGGGCGATGAGGCTGGAAAAGAGGAGAGGCTGGGACCCAATCAGTGGCTCTTCCAATGGGTCCGGGCTGCCTGTCACTACTGGAGCCAATTCAGCAGAGACAGGATTGAATCACACAGGAGCATTCATTCCAATAGTGCCAGCAGTATGGGCGAGCAGCAGGTCATCCACGAAAATCTGCTCTGCAGACCCCCATAAGCCAGCTGCTTATATTGGGTAGGACAAGTTTACGTGGAGAAGGAGGGATTACAGGCATGGGGAGGTAGGCTATGCAGGCTGGGGTGGGACTCCACTGTTTAGGCAACAAGGATGTTCATCTTTCCATAATAGGCAGTTCTTTTTTTCTTTTTTATATGTTTTTATTGATTTCAGAAAGGAATGGAGAGGGAGAGAGAGAAACATCAATGATGAGAAAGAATCATTGATTGGCTGCCTCCTATATGCTCCCCCACGGGGGACAGAGTCTGCAACTCAGGCATGTGCCCTGAACGGGAATCAAACCATGACCTCCTGGTTCATAGGTTGATGCTCAACCTCTGAGACATGCCAGCCTGGGCAACAGGCAGGTCTTGCATGAGAATGGACCGAATTCCAAGGTGGATTTCAGAGTTAGTATGGAAAGAAAGAATGCACAATGTCATTAATAGTTTTATATTAATTATTATATATTGGGATTATACTATGCTGAGAACATTGGGTTAAATAAAATATGCAATTAGAATTCATTACAGGGGTTGGGGAAGATAGAAGAGGGTATAGAGGGGATACATGGTGATGGAAGGAGACGATTGGGGGGGGAACACAGACTACCACATATAGATGATGTATTATAGACCTGTATACCTGAAACCTGTATCATTTTATTAAGCAATTTTATCCAATAAATTCAATTTAAAAAGACCATTGCACCTGTTATTTTGTACTTTTTAAAATATGGGTACTAGAAAACTGAAAATTGCAGGTGTCGGGGGAGAAAGAAGGGAGGAATGGGAGATATCTGTAATACTATCAACAATAAAAAAATTTTAATAAAATTTAACTTAAAAAAAGAAAATTACAGGTGTCGCTCACATTTGTGGCTCCAATTTCTATTGGATATCCCTGGTTTAAAGAGTTCGCACGTGGCAATCAGATGGAGAATCCACCCAGGACAGAGGAGCTGCTGTTTAAAATGGGCCCAGGGTGGGTGAGTTGTGTGGGTGGGGACAGTGGAGGAGGGAAACAGGCCAGATGGCAGTGAAAACAAGGAGACAGTGTTCAGCAAGCAGTTCGTTCCAGTTGAAGGGGTGCGATGGGGAACAGACAATGGGCATGCCCACGTGTGACAGGAAAGGCGCTGTCCCCATTCCTTGGCTCAGATTGTCAACTGGTCTGCATCCAGATCAAATCCTAGAACTTTATAGAGTTGAAAAATTAACTTAGAAACTAAGTCAACCTTCCTCCTTTACGCCTCTTTTTACAATTGAGTAAACTGAGGCCCAGAGAGAAAAAATTAATAATGCAGAAAGGGTCACAGAGCTTCCTTCAAAAAACCTAGTTGCAAATACCGAAAAGCCTGACCTTCCACACAGCTGCCAAGCGTGACCATGGTGTACACAATACTTCTAAAGACTAAGAAGGATACTCATGAGGAAAGAACAGAACCATCAGCTATCCCATCAATCAGTGGTTCTCACCCCAGTGGTTTCTGTCCCCAGGGGACATATGGCCATATGGGAATGTTTTGGGGGTATCACACCTGGGGAGGAGAATTCTGCTGGCAGGTAGAGGCCAGGGGTGCTGCTAGACATCCTACAAGGCACAGGGAAGAGCCCCACAACAAAGAATCACCCAGCTCAAAAAAATCAACAGTGCCAAGGTTGGAGAAGTCCTGCCACAGATGAAATTATAGGAATGCTGTTTGCCCCAGAGCACAACACACATGTGGGGTTCGCCAGGGGGCTATCACTGACCCCTCATTAGGCAGGTGTGGTGCACTGGGTGTGTGTGCGTAAACACAGAGGTGCCTGCAACGCTGGGGGAAGTGGGGAAAGTAATGTTCAAGAAGTGGCCTATTTCAGAATAGGGCACTGCCTAAACCCACTCCCTGTATCCCGGCTCTGCAGCTCACTCCCACAGAGCCAGAGTCCTGAAGTGAAATAATCATTCTAAAATGCCCTGATGCCTCCCCCACCCGCCGCCAAGCGGACTTTGAAAGCCTCTATGAAAATGCAAAGTGTTCCTGAAATCTTAATCCTCTGAAATGCTTCTGAGCAAGACGGACTCTGAACCTTAAAGAACTGAGTCCAGATATGTGGCAAGAGTTGGGAAAACAGCTCCTGGGAGTGGTGTTTGGCTCAGAAATGGAGGTTTGCGGCTGGATGGGGCCAGAGGCCACCTACTTCAAGTCGGAGAAGAACAAGCTGAGATCCAGAAAAAAGGTTACTCCAAGTTCCCTGATATTAATTTCTATTGTCAAGTAACTAAACATAGAGCCACCTTCTTCAGGGAATTAATGGAATCCAGCTCTGAGGATTGACACCTTTTCTGAACCCACATCTCACAGCAGGGCCCACTGTGGTAAAATCCTCCAATTCTCTCTTGCAGCTTTCACAAGACTAGTTGTAGTGCATTATCACCACATGTCACAAGATAAACCGTTGTAGGGTATCATTATCAATCTGAACTTTTCTAATGATGGCTCTTTCCGGATCTTTCTATCTGTCTGTCTTTCTTCCAAAGTCTTTCTGTCTTTCTATCTGTTTTTCCTTGGGGTGTGTGGGGGGAGGGGGGGAGAGGTGAGGCGGGGGGTGGGGGGGGGGGAGGGTGACTTTTGTTGACCAGGTGTTTGAGTTGTTCAGTCCACATTTTGCTCTGTTAGGCCTGATTCTGCATCTGATTTCCAGAGGAAAGCCCAAACTCTGCCCTGGGGAACAAACTGAATCCTAAACTTGAGGACACAGGCAGGTGTGCGGAGAATTACACAAGGAGAGGAATTCCCCGCGGGTCAGGGTACAGGAAGTGGAGGGCAGAGAGCACGGGGATAAACTCTACGGCCAAGCCCCCAGAGGAGGCCAGAGAGTGGGGAGATCGGGCCAGGCCTTAACCGATGGGGGCGAGGGGGGCGGTGCAACAGGCAGGTGGAGGTCAGGCAGGCTGGAGCAGTCAGGGAGACTTCTCCGAGGAAGCGGGTGTTGGGGCGGCCCCCTAGAGGAAGAAGAGGGGGGTCAGGGGGCCCTGGAGGCGGCGCAACTCCAGGACACTGCCTCACCTGGGGCCCGGCCGCCGCGCTCTGGGCCGCCGCCTCGGCCCGCGCAGCCCGGACACAGCTGGCCAGGACCACGAACCCCGACGGGTCGTCGGGCGCCGCCTCCACCACGGCCGCCTTCACAGACGTGGTGCCCAGGTCGATGCCGAGCATGACCGACGGTGCAGCCATGGCCGTGGGACCAGCGTAGGTTTTGTCCGCTGGGCGGGGCTCCCTCCTGCACCCTAAACCCAGGACCGAGGCGCGGGGGCGGGGCCTCGCCGGCCAAGCTGTCAGCTACACGCAAAGTGAAGGCTGATCGTCTTCCCATTGGCCGAGGAAGGGGGAGCCCCGGCGGCGGGCCCGGCGATAGGCGGAGAGACGGCGGAAGGCGGGACCTGGAGGGCACCGCCCTGTCGGGCTGGGGTTCCAGGACCGTGGCGGCGACTGCCGCCGCCGGACAGCCTCTGCCTCGCTCTCAAAAACTAGTGCAGAGTCCGCGTACTAGCCTCTGTGTCCCTAAAAGTGGCTGAAGACTCCCTCACACCGAGCCTCCATCCCTGCCAAGGTGCCTCCGCTCCGCCCCAACCCTGCTTAAGACTCGTCAAAACTACCGCTCCCAGCGTGCATCGCGGGAACCTAGTTACTCCGCGAGTCAGGTGACTGGGGTCAGGTGACTTCGGGCCCGCCCTCACGCGGATCTAGCCAGACCCGGGAAGCGGGTACAGGTCGAAGCATCCCGTACGTCTCGTGGATCGGTCCCAGAGCCTCCGAAGGTCTCAGGTGAGAGCCGGCACGCCCCGACAGCCTCCTCCCCATTCCCCAAGTGGACCCACTGAGGCCCGGGGCTGGTGCCGCAAGCCGGTTGGCAGCCTGCCGCAAATCCAGCCCGGCTCAGCGGCGCCGGGTTTCCATCCCTTGCCACTTGTCCCGTCCTGGCGACACCGGACAGTCCCCAGGTTCGAGGGCCCGTGTGGTGGTGGGCGGAGGTAGGGCTCACCGCGCTGTCGAGGTGGTGTGGGTGGTCCGAGCCCCTTCCCCGCCTTCCGCTTAGTTGCCGCCTGAATCTGAGTCGCGGAGTTTACAGCTTGCTTTGGAGAAGGGAGGACCCTTCCGAAACTCCGGTGGAAGTAAGTGCTGAGCTCTGGGCTGGGCTCCAGGGCAGTGGGCAGGAGCAGGCCCCACCCCGCCCCGCCCTCCGGGGGCTTTCAGGCAGAAGAAGGGAAGAACAGCTGGGCTTTGCCTTTTTCGACCGTTTTGAGGAAAATAACAACCCTTAGGCTCTTAGACCAAGATAGGGAATGAAGTCAATTTCCTTAATGTTTATAGGTTCACAAAGTCAAATATCTGACCACAATCTTAATAATTTTTGGGGAAAAGAACTCTAAACCAGTAAAACTGCATTCTTTCTTTTTGTTAAGTTGCAGGAAGCAGTTGAAGAGGACAAAATTCAGTATTTGCCTACTTCCTCAGAGTGGGCCCTTACACAACCCACTTAGTCTCTCTGAGCCCATTTCGCTGTATATTAAAGATAAGCCCTCCCTGGAGTCCTGTTCTCCAAGCTGGTGATGCAAAGCCCATGAGGCCACAGGCGTGAAGTGAAAGTCCTTTATGAACAGTTCATGCCATGGTTCCAGAGGGCATATTGTCCAGGCGGGGCCTATTGCACTTCTGTGGCCACTACCCCAAGGGGCATATTGCTGCTGAGCTGACCCAACTTTAACCTGAACTTCTCTTGCTCTTTGTTTTTCTCACTAGTTCTTTGAAATTGTGGAACATGATAAGGAGTTGGCTGGTTGTTTTTATCCTTTTTCCCCTGAAGCTCATAGAGAAATGTGGTAAGTTTAGAAATGGGTCATCAACTTTGTAAAGAGGGAAATAAAGTAGCCTGACCTGTTTGTAGCCAAGGATTTAGTTCTGTCCAGACTACGTGGGCTTACCTGCCCCTTGGTCAAGCAGCCACAGGGTGGTGGAGCAGACCCAGGTCTGGGGTCCAGGAGTTTTACAAGGAGTCAGATGATTCCATAAATAATTGGCCTTCTGGCGCTCTCCTTTCAGGGAGCAACCCATGCCATTCCCTTCCTCCCCTCTCTCCCCTATGGGTACATATCCCCTAACTTCTAAGGATCCCATGAGACTTGCAACCAGGGGAGAAATGGTCCTTGTTTCAGTGTCCTAAATATGTTTTTATTGCAGTCAATACATTCTTATGTGCTTTTCTAAAGATAATAAATAAATAATCGGCCTTCTGCGCTGGGGTCCCTATTACCTTATCTGTATTACCAAAATCAAACTGTGGCGCTCCAACCATCTGGGATAATATCTGTAAGGAAGGGCTGTGTTCCTGCCCTGTGGACCTCACAGAGGGAGTTATGGGTTCTGGGAGATGCTGCAGAAGCGTGATGTGGCCACCTTGTGCCTGGGTCTGCCAGGCCACAAACTCCTAAAGAGTCTGCCCAGCGTCCCCTCATAAGATGAGAAAACCGTTCCCTTCAAGTGGGACTGAGGAACAGGGCTGGGGGCTTCGCAGAACACTGGCTCGTTGACCAAAAAACACATCAGGGTCTATACATCCTTACAGGGTGTGACTTTTAGTGCAGGGCTCTTAGAGGCCTGAATCATTCTATTAATTCTCCCACTGCCCAAAACATGGCTGAAATTCCTTCCACAAAAGGAATTTGTGCTGAGCACTTCTAGGACCCCAGACCCATTACTTTGGCCATTGTCAAAAATCAGATAGGTCTTACAATCCCTGACCAAAGATTTCAAATGAACCTTGTTCAAACAATACAAATCCTATGCAAGCTTGTCAAGAGCCCGGCACAGTGGCTGCACCATTCCAGTTATCTGGCCTCTTAAATCTCTGAGAACATACGTACCTGACCAGCTCTTCCAGGTTTGTTAAAAAGTCAGCCATGTTACTTTATAGTCATACCTTGTGGATAAGCAATTTCCATGTGCAGCCTGTTGTTTCTTGGTACAGATGCCAGAGCCCCACTCCAGACCTGCTGGGTCACATTCTCTGGGACTAAGGCCCCAGTATGCATATACACACATGCATTGTCAGGCTTTAAATAAAGCTCCATTAGCAATGGTAATGCATTGCTCTAGAGAAGAACAGCAAATCCACCTCAATTATACAGAGGGGGAATTGAGGCCCAGAGAGGGTAAAGGTCTTCCCCAAAGTCACAGAGCTAGAAAGTAACAAAGATGGGACCTGAGTAGGGTCCCTACTCCATTTTACCATTCTGCCTCCTTTCCTTAGTGTCATAAACAGTGGAAACCACCATAAAATCAAGTTACTGGAATTGGCTTTCTGACCTCATTCTGGCGGGCCTGTCTTCTCTTTGCTTTGGGGAGTGATCGTCAGGGACCTTAAGTTGGCTCAGTGGTTGAGTGTTGATCCATGAACCAGGGGGCCCCGGTTCGATTCCCAGTCAGGTCACATGCCCGGCTTGTGGGCTGGATCCCCGGTAGGGGGCATGCAGGAGAGCCGATAGAGGATTCTCTTTCATCATTGATGTTTCTATTTCTCCTTCTCTCTTCCTCTCTCTGAAATCAATAAAAACATATAGATAGATAGATGATAGATAGATATGAAAACAGACTGTCCTTAGAGGAAACTTGGGGTGGTCTCATTCAGATTCATTTGGTAATTCCAATGTTCTGTCCAGAGACTCCTGCCCCAGGGCAAACTTTAAAGTGTGCTTTCCCAGGATATGATGCCAGTTTTCTAACTGCCTCCCACTTAAAAAGAAAAGAATGTCCTGCCTTGTTTACATGATGTTAAGAATAGTCAAGAGCAGTTGTTCAGCACTTAGTGTGGAAAGTCGCAAACATTGCTTTCTCTTTACAATGCCCTGTGAGATGGTAGTACTATTCTCCCCATTTTACAGGTGAGGAAACAGGCTTAAAGCACACCCAGGGTCACACAGCTAGGAGGCGACAGAGCCAGAATGGATCTGTTTGACCTCAGAGCACAGTCTCTTGGCTGCTGAGCACTGCTGTCTTCGTGGCACTAAGTGAGAGGGAAGTAAACATCCCTTGATCTGGTTCTTTGAGCGTTCACAGACTCCGCTTTTAAAATAGAAAGACGGTGGAAGAGGAGAGGCCATGGGGATCTCCCACTCACCCTGATCACAGTCCCGGCAGAGCCCTGGGGGCCCGCGGTGTTGGTGGCTGCCTGGCATCACTTTCATTATCCCTGTCCTGGGTACCGTCTTGTCACAGTATTGCTTATCTGGTATGGTCCTCAGCTCTAGGTGGAAAGTAACAGCAAGGACCTACCCCAGCTGTGTGAGCCCAGAACAAAGCCACGGGTTGTTTATGGGAGCAGGAGTGAAAAAGAAGAGGTGGAGTTGTCAAAGCTGCCTCCAAGCCCCAAGGCTACACGTAAGGGAGGGACCTTCCTACTCTGTGCAGCTTGGCCTCTGCAAGGGCCAGCGGGGGACATGCCACTCAGAGCGACCCTGGGGGGAGTCCGCTGGAGACTTGCAGACACGGGACAAAGTCTGCATCTGCACTCACACATGCGGGTTCAGCATGAGGAAGGTGGCTCCGATAGGCGCTGAGAGGTCCCGGGTAGCAGAGCCAGGCCCAGGAGTGCAAGTTCCAGGCTGGCCCTTCCCTTGGAGGGGATGGGCTTACTCCTGGGTGTCCAGGCAGAGGAAGAGGAATGCCAGGTCGGAGTATTGAGAAGGGGGATCAGACATAGAGAACTTCTAAATGCCCTTCCCACCTGGGCGCCTAAACTCAGTTCTTTACCTTCGGCCTTCCATGGTCTGGGGAGAGGGAGACCTGGGCCCTGCCTGCGGCCGCTACCCCAGCAAAGACCAACTTCATCAAGTTGAGCGTTTGCTTTCCCATTGTGGGCCCCCTTCTGCTTCCATTCTAGATTCAGGCCCATACCTTATGCTGTGCGTAATCCTGAAGGCCTGGAGGGGAGGGAGGGGAGGCGGACAGGTGCCTGGATCTGTGGGCACACCTGGGATGGGGGGTGCGGCCCTAAGAACACAGGAAGAGGTCAGAGAGAGGCTGACTCACTCATGTTCTGTAGCCAAGTTGCTCTGGGGTATTTCGCCTCCCAAACCTGCTTCTCCCCTCACCCTGGACGCCTGTTTTTCTACCTCATCTTAAGTTAACAACTCAAAGCCAAGAAGAAATCAGTTTCCCCCCAGTCCCCAGCAGAGCCAGCCTCAGGAAGGGGATCAGTGAATGGGTTGAGCTGGGTTCAGGTTCATATGGGAACGCAAAAGGTTTTTTGAGGAAAAGGTTAGCTGGGCCCATGTGTCTGAGTATAAGTATTTCTCTCTTGAACCGCGACCAGCACAGCTAGAGAGTGGACACAAGTCCTGAGTAGGGGGGACAGGGGATTGAGAAAAAGAAAGAGACAGACACAGGAGACAGTAGAGAAAGCTGGGACCGGGTGGGATAGCTGGCCTTCTGATGGAGAGACAGTGACCCAGAGCCAGTGCAGCGCGTTTATTTTATACAGTATGATTCCAGGAAGTTTTACTAGAGTTTAAAACAAAGGAATTATGTGAAATCATGGTTAGAGGTCAAGCTGTAATTCTTCATTCTTGTGGCTTCTTTGTAATTGTCACTCCTGGCTGAGCCCGGATAATTGTATCTGTTCCTTGTGCCTGGCTGAACTTAGACAATGAAACCCACCCCCTGGCACCTGAGCTAAGGGTCAGGCTGACAACATACCTGCCTCTGACATGGTATGTTTCCAGGACTTGGCTCTGCCAACGCCACTGGACTCAGCTGACAATAATCAAAGAAATGCTCAAGGAGAGGCTGGACCCATTCTGTGGGGCCACTGAAGCTCCACAAACAGAGGAGACTCCTGTGACTTCCATCTGAAGAGGTGGTTCAAGTCCACGTTTTCCAGTCCCGGATTGTGGCTTGAATTCCTTTAGTTTCTAAAACTGTCTCTGGATAACTCGGCTGCATACCCTCAGAGCCTGTGATGTTGGGGAGGAGGAAGCGGCTGTGTCTCCCTCCAATGGCAGCAGGAGGTGAAAGAGCATAATGGGGGCTTTGGTTTCCAGTCGCATCACTTAGTCCCTCAGCACCTCCGTGTCTTCACCTAGAAGATAGGTGTCATCATGAGGCATAGTTCCCGAGTTCAGATGGCAGGGGCCCTTGTCGGTCTCTCCTTGTGGGCCTAAGTCTCTGACCTCATGACTAATGCCACTGATTCGGGTCCTTCCAGAGTCCACGGTCAACCTTGCTGTGCCTCCCACTGTGAAGCTGGAAAATGGGAGCTCAACCAACGTCAGCATCGCCCTTCAGTAAGTTCCCAGGCCCAGAGCTGCCCTCGGCCCAGCTCGTCACCCCACGGCTGGCTCAGTCCCTTCATATTTCAGGTGTGATGCTCGTGCCTCGTCACTTTCAGAGAAGCCAGAGGAAGAGAGGCACTAGCCCTGGGCTGCAGACCGAGGTCCCAGAGTCTCTCTTCCCCCACTCACAGAACCCTTGTTTCCGGTGGGAGGAGCAGGAAGGGGGCTTCTCCCCAGTCATGAGCCTTTTCCCCAGCTGAAAAGAGTCCTTGAGTGACCAGCAGTTGATGCCAGACTTCAGAGTGGCCCTTTCCAAGGCTCTAAGTATTTGAGGAGAGCCCTGAGGTCCGGGGTAAAGAGCTGAGCACTTGTTAGGTCACTTCCGAAAGCAGAAGTGACTCCATCCGGTGGATCTCGTTTGCGTGATCCTCACACTTAGCCTTGACCGAGAGTCTTTCTTGCTGACCTCTGCTGGTTCAGGCATGAGGGTGCCGACCTAGTTCAGACTGTGCTGAGAGCCTCCTGGTGTATCCTTCACTGCTTCACCCTGCACCTGCCTCCCAGTGACATGGATCCTGTAGGTAGAGGAAGGTCTGGAGCCCTGTCCTCTCTCTCTCCCCCTCTCCCTTTCCTCACCCCTCCTGGGAAGTCTGTTCTCAAACCAAAGCTTTGGTACCAAGGCTCCCCAACAGACCTACATTCTGTCTATAGCCCAGCCACTTGCACCCGGACACCTGGTGAATCTGACATGTCATCCCCTCACCACAGCTCTCCCCTCTCCAGAACCCTGGAGTGGCTTTCCACTGCCTTCCACATTAACTTCCCTGAGCCCCCATGGGCTGCTCATACTGTCTCATGGCTTTCTGGGGACACAGTGCTCCCGGCTCAGACCTGAGTCCTCTCGGAAGCCTTTCCCACCAGAGCAGGTGTCATGGTCCAGTCGGCCCCTGGACACCTTATTTGGCATTCACAGCCAGTGTCACACCTTCTCATGTTCTCAGTCAGCCCCAGTAGGGACATCTTCTCCTCTGATAAAGATAGAAAACTCCTGCCTGGCCGGTATGGCTCGGTGGTTGAGCGTTGACCAATGAACCAGGTAGTCACAGTTCGATGCCTGGTTTGTGGGCTCCATCCCTCGTAGGGGGTGTGCAAGAGGTGGCCTATCAATGATTCTCTCTCATCATTGATGTTTGTATCTCTCTCTCCCTCTTCCTTACTCTCTGAAATAAAAATATGTATTTTTTTAAAAAAAGATAGAAAACTCCTAAGGAGCAGGGAGCCCACCTTCTGTCCCCTCAGACTGAGCCCATAGCACTTCCTCACCCTAACCGCTTGAGCAATGACAGGCCCCGTGTGAAATCCAGAGGTGGGTTGAGATCGCACAGTGTCCCACTCCTCAGTGGTAATCAGACTCTTGTCCCCCACAGGCATCCGCTGAATGCAACCTTGGTGATCACTTTTGAAATCACATTTCATTCAAAAAATATCACTATCCTTGAGCTGCCGGATGAAGTAAGTAATGAACCTTAACTGGTGGGTAGAGAACTGCTGGGTAACAAAACACCTTTTAATTAAGTGCTTCTGGAAGTAGGTCACCCTGTGTTTAGGCCGTGGGCTGCCCCTGTCCCATCCCTCTAGAAGTCTCTGATTTTGGCTTTGTTGGTCTCCTTGAGGACGGGCGTCTTATGCTGTGTAGACGGAATTAGGAAGGTGATGGTAAGAAATGTAAGGCAGAAAATGGTTCTGTGAATGTACAAGAAATTCTTAAGGTAGTTTTCTAAGACTTTGCTACTCAAAGGGTGTTCAAGGCCTAGCAGCATTGTCCCTGCTGGAAACCTTTTAGAAATGCAGACTCCCAGGCCCCGCTCCAGATCCACTGATTCAAAATCTGCACCTGAGCACGACCCCTGGATGATTTGGGTCCACGTTAAGGTTTGCAAAGTACTGTTCTGAGATCCCATTGGTTGAGTGTTATTTCCAAAACCCAGTGCCAAAGTTTGCCTGGTATTACAGCGATAACTATTCATAGCCCTTAGGCATTTATCTGTTAATATACACCCTGCTTCTGCCTTACTAAGAATTTGAGCCAATTATTGATAAATTAGATAAAAAAACATCAATGGGGAGGCAGTATAAAGTAAACGAGGGTTTTAACAAAAAACAGACAAGATGCATACAGGGAGGGAATTGGTGACCATCAGGCATGCCACGAGGCCCTGTGTGGTGTAGAAATGGGCTGCAAACTGGCTCTGAGCCCTTTAGCAAGCAGACCGTGTGGAAGCATGGGCTTCCTGTGAGCAGGGAGTCTCATCTCATCCCATGGTGAACATCACACGTCATTAGACACAACTTCTCCCGCCCCCGGGTGTCTCCTGCTGCAGGCTAAAAAAGCCAGTGGTTCTAACAGCAGGTCCTGGCATTCAGCTCTCTGAGGTCTGGCTTGATCCACAGATCGCATGGCTGGTGAGAGGAAGGGAGCCGTCCCACCTTCCCTCAGAGATGAGCCAGGGGTAGGCCCAAGGGCAGAACCAAGTTCTGCTCAGAAAGTCTAGCATAACACATAGGTGTTGCGGGGGGCGGGGAGGAGGGAGGGTTCCAGTTGGCTGGTTGGTCGTGTTTCTCCCTTTGGTTAGTAAGCTCCCGGAAGGCAGGGACCCTGTGTGATCTGTCCTTACATTTCCTAGTGCAGAGTCTGCAGCTGGGCACTCAGGTCCCAACAAGTACATGGCACTGGATCGAATTCAGTTTTTCTATAGGTTGTGGTGCCTCCCAGAGTGACAGAGTCCTCTTTTCAAGTGACATCTCGAAATGTGGGACAAATTACTGTTTTTCTGCACAAAAATCATTCCAACCAAACCGGGTAAGCTGGGGTTTAAATGGTGAGAAAAAAGGCAGCGTTGGCATGTGGGGGTTTCTCTCGGGAGCCCCGTTTCAGCTCATCCTGGTCTCCAAATCCTTTCCAGCCCAAGGATACGCTTCTTGGTGATCCGCAGCAACATCGTCAGTATCATAAACCAGGTGATTGGCTGGATCTACTTTGCGGCCTGGTCCGTCTCCTTCTACCCGCAGGTGATCATGAACTGGAGGCGGAAAAGGTAACCTGCTGAGCTGTACGTTCAGGTTCATTTGGTGCCCGTATGACGGGCATTCCCACGAGGCAGTAGGTAGCATGAGTTCAGCCTTTCCCCCTCTGCTTATCTCCTTTCCTGCCCTTTCTAGAAAGCTGTTGAGGTGAGAGCTCTAAGAGCCTGTGGTGGCACTTGTACTGCTGGGCAGTTGGTCCCTTGCCCAATTCAGCTCCTCCCTGTGAAAGCAACACAATGGGGCTTCTCAGAGAAGTGGAGAACGGGCGGGGTGCAGGCGAAGTCCACCCAAATATTCTCTTATCTCGGTCCGTACAACCCTGGAGGAATTAATGTCAAGTTGTGCTATAGTACCGGAGGTGGATCCTTCACCCTCGGAGATTAAACCTTCCCACCTTGATTATAAAATCAAACAGGGAGGCAAGGCCAGGATATGGGTGTGGGAGACCCTGAACTCACCTCCTCCCACAGACATACGGAATAAACGCTACATGTAGAGCAGTTCCTGCTAAAGAATTGGGGGCCTAGCCCTAGCCGGTTTGACTCGGTGGATAAAGCATTGGCCTGCGGACTGAAGGGCCTGGGGTTCAGTTCTGGTCAAGGGCACATGCGTTGTTTCGAGCTCAATCCCCAGTAGGGGGTGTGCAGGAGGCAGCCCATCAATGATTCTCTCTCATCATTGATGTTTCTATCTCTCTCCCTCTGCCTTCCTCTCTGAAATCAATAAAAATACGTTTTTATAAAAAGAGAGAACTGAGGGCCTATTGAACAGCTTCTGCACAACAAGTAGAGGGACCACATACAGAAGGGTAGGAGAGATGGAGACATGGTAACGAAGGGCATCCATCTCCCACACGGAGGCCTGCAGCAGGGAGGGATATTATGAGGGCCTGTGCGAGGACTCGCCCACCCTGGGCACAGCAAAACTCGTTTTAAAGGCACCTAGACTGTATGTGGAGGAAATCCATTTAAATTGCATTTCTATACACAAATAACAATGTTTCAGAAAGAGAAATGAAGAAAATCCTATTTATAGTTAGTTGCATCTAAAATAGTAAAATACCTAGGAATAAATTTAGGGAGGTAAAAGACCTGTATTCTAAAAACAAACATCAATGAAAGAAATTGACGAAGATGCAAATAATAGAAAGATATACCATGCTCACAGATTGGAAGAATTAATATTGTTTAAATGTTCACACTTACCCAAAGCAATCGCAGATTCGATGCAATCCCCATCAAATTACCAAAGGCATTTTTCACAGAACTACAACAAAGAATCCTAAAATTGGTATAAAAACCACAAAGACCCCAAATAGCCAAAGCAATCTTGAAAAAGAAGTATCACATTCCCTGATATCAAACTATACTACAAGGCTATAGTAATCAAAACAGCATCGTCCTGGCACAAAAACAGACAGAGATCAATGGACTAGAATAGAGAGCGCAGAAATAAGCTCACACATATACAGTCAATCTATAACAAAGGAGTTAAGAATATGCAATGGGGTAAAGACAGTCTCTTCAATAAATGACGTTGGGGAAACTGGACCACTGTCTTACACCACTTTGATTAAAGACTTGAATGTAAAACCTGAAACCATAAAACTAGAAGAAAACATGAGCAGTAAGCTCTTTGATATTAGTCTCAACAACATTTTCTTGGATATGTCGTCTCAGACAAGGGCAACAAAAGCAAAAATAAACAAATGGAATTCCATCAAACTAAAAAGCTTTTTGGCCGAAACCGGTTTGGCTCAGTGGGTAGAGCATCGGCCTGCGGACTCAAGGGTCCCAGGTTCAGTTCCGGTCAAGGGCATGTACCTTGGTTGTGGGCACATCCCCAGTAGGGAGTGTGCAAGAGGCAGCTGATCGATGTTTCTCTCTCATTGATGTTTCTAACTCTCTATCCCTCTCTCTTCCTCTCTGTAAAAAAATCAATAAAATATATTTTAAATAAAAAAAAAAAGCTTTTTGCGTAGCAAAGGAAACCAACAAAACGAAAAGGCAACCTACTGAATGAGAGAAGATATTTGCAAGTCATATCTGATAAGAGGTTAATAGCCAAAATGTACAAAGAATTTATATAAGTATCAAAAAAAGTAAGCTACTCGATTAAAAAGTGGGTAGAGGACTTGAACAGACCTTTTTTCAAAAGAAGGCATACAGGTGGCCAACAGGCACATGAAAAGATGCTCAACATCACTAATTACCAGGGAAATGCAGTTCAAAACCCCGAGATACTACCTCACACCTGTGAGAATGGCTGTCATTCAAAAGACAAAAAATAAGTGTTGTAAAGGATGTGGAGAAAAGGGAACCCTCATACACTGGTGGCAATTTAAAATGATGAAGCCACTGTGGAAAACAATATGGAGGTTCCTTAAAACATTAAAAATAGGACTACCGTATGATCTAACAGTTCTACTGGGTATTTATCCAAAGATGACAGAAACACTAATTTGAAAAGATATATGCACCCCTGGGTTCATTGCGGCAGCATTTGCAATATGGAAGCAACCCGAGTGTCCATTGATAGACAAATGGATAAAGAAGATGTGGTACATATATACAATGGAATATTACTCAGCCACAATAAAGAATGAAATCATGCCGTTTTCAACAACGTGGATGGACCTAGAAGGTGTATGCTAAGTGAAATAGACAGAAAAAAGAAATATTGGATGATTTTATTTATAATATGAAATCTGAAAACAAAACAGAAACAGACTTATTGGCATAGGTAAACTGGTGGTTACCAGAGCGGGGTAGTGGGGAGACATTGGGGAGTAGGTGCCATAGGTGAACGGGATTAAGAGGTACAAACTTCCAGGCATAAAATAAATAACTCATGAGGATGTGACGTATAGCACAGGGAATATAGTCAGTAATATTGTAATAACTGTATTGTGACAGGTGGTAACTAGACCTATTGTGGGGATCATTTTGTAATGTATAGAAATATCAAATCATTATGGTCTTTCTGAAATGAATAGGATATTGTATGACAATTATACATCCCTGGGAGGAAAGAAGGACAAAGTGGGCCTGCGATTGCGTCTTCATGCAGCAAGGACACAAGCTTTCCCACAATCCCCCTCGCCATGTGGGTCTCCTGCGGGGCTGCTGAGCAGGGAGCCCGGGAGGGGAGACACCTCCTTTCTGCAGGAGGCCCCAAACTTCCCTCGGGGGCCAGGACTTGAGGCAGGAGGAAACTGGTTCCCAAGAGGGTGGGATTGAACGACATTGACTGTGGCATGAAGGGGGACCCAAGGCCAGTGCTCTGCTTGGGGGAGCCGGGCCCTCCTCCCTGTGTGCTGGGAGCTCTTTCCCTCCTTTCCCCTCCCCTCCCCTGCCTTCACTGGCCAGCTCACCTGCCCTGTCTCCATCTCCCCTCCCACAGTGTTGTTGGTCTGAGCTTCGACTTCATCACCCTGAACCTGACGGGCTTCGTGGCCTACAGCGTGTTCAACGTTGGCCTCTTCTGGGTGCCACACATCGAGGTATGGCCCTGCGCGCCCACCGCAGCCCAGCCCAAGCAGTTCATGGCCTGGCTGCCCCTCACTCAGTTTCGCCACACACACCCCCCGCCAACAGGAGCAGTTTTTCCTCAAATACCCGAATGGAGTGAACCCTGTGGAGAGTAACGATGTCTTCTTCAGCCTGCACGCCGTGGCCCTCACCCTGGTTGTCCTGGTGCAGTGCCTCCTGTACGAGGTGAGAGGTGGAATGGCACCTGCCCCCTGTGGCTGCCAGGCAGCACCCACCACCACCCCCTGCTGCCCACACCTGCTGTTTTACTACAAAGACACAGAGCCCCTCAGAAAGGACACGTGTTTGATCACTCAGCATCTGATTGATTATTGGGCCAAGATAATAGGCCAGGCCCGGTGCTGGGCACAGGGACCACACCATGAGCCCAAGTTCTTGCTCCCTCCCCCCAGGTCTGGAGTGGGGGACAGAGAGAGGCATGATGACCCAGCAGGCGGAGAGCTGAGGGGAGGGGAGAGCATGGCCCAGTCAGTGAGGAGGGGGAAGGAGGGCAAAAAGGAATTGGTGTCTAGTATGGTTCGTGGGGTGAAGAACGTTCCTGTGGCCATGGGGAAGAGGGACAGGGTGGGGCACCCCCAGCTGGGGCACCGACTGTGAAGGCCAAGGGGCAATGAGAGCAGCTGTGAGCCGATGGAGGTAGCTGGGGTTCAGTGTGAGGAGGAGGCTCACGAGGTCCTGAGGGGTCTGGACTCGGCCACGTTGGGCCATGTGTCTGGTCGCTGACGTGGCGTTTTCTTTCACTTCCCTGTGGGTGCACCGCTTCCCTCACGGAGTTCCCTTCACACACGCAAGGCCAGCCACTCGGCGCGGGCCCCACCGTGCGGGTTTTCTTACTCTTTGCTGTGGGGCTTGGGTGAAGGAGCCTTCTTTGGGGAAGGGTAGGGGTGGGGACAGGTTCCAGAGTGATCAGGCTCCCTCTGCATCATGGAACCAGCCTGGGCTGGGATGGTGTTGGGTTCCATCCCCAACATCCTTCGCTCCTGGGGGGCTCTGAGAGGCCCCCAGTTCTGCATTGTGGAAACAAGAAGCATTTGGGCTCTGGAAAGTCCAAGAAGGACTGAACTAGAGGCCACGAGAGTGACAAGAGCATTGCTGATGGTGGGAGCATTGCCCCACCCACGCCCACCTCCCACCCCTTCCCCCTCTCATCCCCAGCGCGGCGACCAGCGGGTGTCCTGGCCCGCCATCGGCTTCCTGGTGCTCTCGTGGCTCTTCGCGCTCGTCATCATGATTCTGGCCGCAGTCGGGGTAACCACGTGGCTGCAGTTTCTCTTCTGCTTCTCCTACATCAAGCTCGCGGTGACACTGGTCAAGTATTTTCCACAGGTACCTCTGGGGCCTGCCTTCCTTTCCATGTGGCCATTGGGGTGAGGGGGTGAGATACAGGCCCCGGGCCCGGTCCTGGCTGGGGCGAGGACCAGGCATGGGAAGCCGCAGTGGAAGCCATGGGCCCAGCAGGACGGGACCGGGTGAAAGCTGGCCACACCGCCGCCTGCTCTTCCCTGGCGCCAAAATCTCACGAAGACTTCAGCGGAGACTCTGAGCTCACACTCAGCTCTCAGAGTCAGGGGTGGTGCAGGTCTCTCCATCCCAACTTTCCTAGCGGCTTCAGTCCTGCCCCATTACCACAGCCGACAGCCCTGAAAGATCAGGTGGGAGGAGGGAACCCACTGCTGTGACCTGCACTCCCATCCGGGCCTTCCTTGTGGGCCCTCAGCAGCCTCCCTCGAGCACTCAGGCCTATGCAGACCCAGGGACTTAGAGTCAAGCATGCCTGCCCCATTGCTGGAGTGGCCCGGGACAGCATCGCTTATGACCTAAGTGCCAACTGCAGACTCTGTTTACGAGGGGAGGCCTCGTTCTCACCTCGTTCTCTGTGGAGAAGCCCCTTTTCAGCTTCCCCAGCACAGGGAACCTCATGCCCCTGGGCTCAGGAAAGAGAGCGTTTTGGCCAGAGTCAAGGCCAGTCTCCTCAGGGGCCTGGAAGCAGAGCCAGGCCCTGAAGGATAAACAAGACTCAGTTCTGTGGACACGAGAGGAGGGGGGATTCCAGGCTAGGGGCCGCTTACACAGAGCGCAGGCAGAACAGCGTGGATGCAGCAAGGACACCTGGCTGGCCGAGCAGGGTTGAGCTGAAGGAAGGTGGGGCCAGGTACCAGGGGCGTGGGAAGAAGGCTTCGGGGTGGGGGCAGGTCTTGAGGGAAGTTGGGCCTCGGTCCCTGAATGTGGGAAAGCTGGGGGCTGGGGAACCTGGGAGGCAGGAGTCCCAGTTTGGAGACGTTTGAAACTGTCCCAGACTGGAGAGGTGGCAGCAAGAATGGAGAGGGTGGGAGGGGACAAAAAAGGGGACCTGGCTGATGGCTGACTGGGAGAAGACCCCTCCGGAGGCCTAGCCAGAGGAACCCAGAGGGTGCTGGCGTTGGAGGGAGGAGGTGCGGCACTGGCAGCAGGAGGAGGGGGCGTCCAGTGGGTCCACCCACTAGACCTGGGAAGCCTGAGACAGAGACCCCGGCGCCCAAGCAGGGCTGAGGCGGGAGGTAAGCCCAGTCTACAGCTGGAGAAGCCCAGGCTAGGAGAACGCCCGAGGCAACGGGCGCCAGTGGGGGGCTGGTGTTCCAAACCAGGCGGTTCTCCCAGCCCGGGTCGCAAGCACAGCACCAAGTCCAGGCTGATGGGGAGTCTTCATGGGCGATGAGGAGGAAACTCCGAATGGCTGGAAAACCACGAGAGGGCTTGTCCTGGAACAGGGAGGGGGGAAGAAGGTGGAGAAGCAGCATGCCAGCCTCCCTCCATCGGGTTGTGTGGTGCAGGGCGGGGAGGCAGAGGGCCCTGTTCACTGTGCGTGCGGACGAGACCCCGGGACCACCCAAGCTGTTCTCCGCCAAGCCTTGTCAGAACCCAGAGGTCGCCGTGTTCTTTGGAGCCGAGGCCGGAGCACATGAGTGGGAGGAATGAGAGCCGCTCTTGTTCGGAGTGGCAGCCCCCCAGCCCCCTCACCGCCCTCCATGTCTTTGTCTGGCTGCCCAGGCCTACATGAACTTTGCCTACAAAAGCACCGAGGGCTGGAGCATTGGCAACGTGCTTCTGGACTTCACTGGCGGCTGCTTCAGCCTCTTGCAGATGTTCCTCCAGTCCTACAACAATGGTGAGTCTATCAGCGGTGGGCCGGACTAGCCCCACCCCCCACGCCCGCCCCACGGCTTGGGAATCCAAGCAGTCCCAGCCCCTAGTTCCCCCAGGGGCATCTGCAAGGGCAGGGTTGGTGGTTTCCTGGACAGGTGAGGGCCCCCACCCTCCACAACCCCAGAAGCTGCCAACCTAAAACGAAATTCTGTCCCCTCTGGCTGTTAACAGACCAGTGGACACTGGTCTTTGGAGACCCAACCAAGTTTGGACTCGGCATCTTCTCCATCTTCTTCGACATTGTCTTCTTCGTCCAGCACTTCTGCTTGTACAGAAGGAAACCCGGGTATGAGCAGGTGAACTAGCACCCAGGGCCCCCGTGTCAGTGGCCCGGGCCCTGTGCCCAACCAGGAGGCTGGAGAGCGATCTGGAGTGCAGGGCTGGCTCGGTGTGCAACATCGGAGAAGCGTTCTCTTCCTCAGGGCCAAACGCCTTAAACACGAACCAGCCTGCCTTCGTCCAGGACTTTCCAGGGCCGGGGAGAAACCTCCCTCTGAGACAGACGCCTGACTCTGCTCCAAGATTAAAAGGCTGGCTGCTGGCGGCCCCTCTCGGGTCTTACTGGCCAGTCATCTGGCCCCCCTGCAACTTGATGCTGCCATTTCTATTTTCTTTAAGGCTTCAGGCAGCACCCACAGGTTCTGACAGCCGTGCCAAGCAGGACTGGACGCGGAGCTGGGAGCAGGCCTTGCCTCGAGCAATCAGTGTTTCTGGGAGCAGCTTGAAGGACTGAACGTGCAGCTTTGGTGCCACTGCTGTTCCCAGAGACCAAGCAGCCAGGTGCTGTGGCCAGTGGACTGAGGGGTGCTGGTGCTGGTGGCAGAGGGGCTAGGACTTTGGGGTTAGGCCTTGGGGTCCCTTCTCTGAGTCTGAACACTCCCCTTCCTGACACTTATTCTACAAAACCCAACTTGCACGACTGCAGGCACAGGTGGCCCAGGCCAGCGCCTAGTAAAGAAACGGTATTTCTGGGTCTTGAGGTGCCCAGCAGATTGGTTCTGAACTGGGCTCACTCCCAACACCCTGTGGCACTTGATCACACTAACACCCCTTTTGGGGTTTTTTGGAGGGATGTTTTGGTAGTGAGTGGCTGTCTTCCTACCTCCACTTTCCAGTCAGGGGCCCACGTGAAACCCTTAGCTGCTCCTTACCCTATGTCTGGATACAGGACACACCCTCACACACTCCCTCACTCCGTGCCTTAGAGGCCTGTTGGACCCTCCAAATGGTGAGCTCCCCTGGAGGAGGGCAGGCCTGCCTTCCCTCACTTCCCCCAGACCTGAGACTCGCCAATTTGGGGCTGTTCAGTAGCCTTAGAGAAGGACTTGAGACCACCTCACCTAAGACCCATGGGCCAACCCTGATCCCAAAACCCCTTCCCTCCCATCCCAACCAGTTGACACCAGATGGCAGCCTCTGGAAACGTGCCTTGTACATGCCTTGAGATTGTCTGTCCACTCTCCAACTTTTTACTACAAGTTCAATGAGGGGCCTGTATCCTGGATTAAAACCTGTTTTCTTTTGTGCGCTGAGCATTGGCCAGATGCAGGAGGCAGGTGCGTTGGCTTCAGAACCAAGTCCTTGGGGCTTGGGGAGATGGCCTCCCAAGGTGACCGCGTGCCAACCTAGCACTTCATCAGGGGACCCCGCTTGGGTAGTGCCAGACGCCTGCCTGTCAGGGCCAGGTAGGTCCCACAGGTCCCACGCCTGCATTCCCAAGGGCACGCTGCTCACGCTGTGGTTGTAAGAAGGGGTTGGATGAGGTCTTAAAGGGCACGCCACCACTGGGAGTGGAGGGATGTCTGATCTTTCCAGATTCTTCATCAATCCAGGTGTAAAAATACCAAATAGTTTAGGCTCTTGTTTCCCCAAAGAGAGATTGCAGCCTGACCAAGTATGCACACCTGTTTTATTTGGGCCACCCAGTATGTTACCAGGTGCCACACTTTAAAAGTGGGAGGTTTCAAAAACCTGATTTGTCAGTGGGTCCATGAGTGGCAACAATTCCCAGAGCTGGTGGTGCAGCCCATGGTGGGCCAGCCAGGGGCCTAGAGGGCTCCAGTCACCCCGTTTTGTCAGATAGCAGCCTCTGGAAACATTTGGGGTTGCATTCCTGGCTGTGATAACTGAGTGCTCTTAAGAGCCTTGGAGGGTATTTTTCCCATGAACCCCTTGGTCTCCATGAGGCTCCTCCTGGGTGGGGACTGAGACCCCCACAAGAGAAGTTGGATGAAGATGGATGTGGCCAGGCCAAGCACATGTCCGGTGGGCCTAGGCACAGTGGGGCTTCTTCCCAGAGCAGCCAGGGCCAGGTCAGCCAGCCTTACAAACAAAGCTGTCCCCGTAATCCTCCCCCAAGTACCCCAACCCTGCATCTTAACAAAGACCCCTGTGAATCCCAGCACTGTTTATTGGGCACAAAAAGATTGGGGGGGCGGGGGCTTCATACTGCCCCATTTCCACAGTAACCAAAATAAGGTTTTCTGTTTGCTAAGAGTCATTCCCAGATTGAATTAGTAAGCTAAATTCAATGTAGAATTGGCATCTCCAAATAGTAAGATAAAAACCCTTTGTATCAAAGTGATTAAAAAAGTACAAAAAGTTAAACGCACAGGCATAGAGATTTGCGATCCTGAAAACTGCCCTCAAAAGTCAGCCTCAAGCCTTGCCTAAATCTTGTAAGCTGGTGACCCCTGGAAGGCTAGCACCCCTCGGAGGAGTGGGGGAGCGATGGGTGAACTGAGCCTGCTGGCTTCCATCCTGGCAGACTTCTGCTGCCTCTGGAAGTGTGGAATCCCCTCTGAGCAACGGGAACGCGTGGGACACAGGCACTTGGGAGCTGAGACAGAGGGCAGGGCTGGCCCACCAGGCGTTGTTCTGCTTTGTGCCGCTCTCAGGAAGTGGGGGCCCTGCTCACCCGGGCATTGCTGAGACCAGGCAGCAGGGTCTGGGGGCTGAGCTTGTGGTCACTACAGACTGACTACAACTCAGCTCCAGGCCATTGTTTCCAGTCCTCGGTGTCCAAGGGAGGGCTGGTCCCAGAGCCTCAGGCCTCTGGTGAGAGGGGAAGGCAGGCCAGTCAGGCCTCTGGGACCAGCACTCAGCAGAAGCCAGGACGAGGGGCAGACTGTGGAAGTAGTGTCACTGTACAGAGAGGCGGCAGGCACGAGTCGGGACCTCGGCGGGCTGCTAGGACAGCATGGACTGCTGCACGGCCTTCTGCAGCGACTGCCGCGTCACCAGCAGGCGCACCACCTCCTCCGAGCGCTTGGTGAGCCGCTTCCGGGCCTGGTCGTGTGTGACCATGGTCATGTCCCAGCCGTTCACCTGACCCAGGGAGAAAATACAGCCACTTTAGCTCCCCAGCCTCTGGGACCTGGAAGTAGGATGGGCTCTGGGGAGCCTGGGTTACCCAAGCAGGCCCCAAGCGGATGACCCCTGCATAGGAGATGCCAAGCACCAGTTATCACACAGAAGAGAGCCAGCTTCTTCTGGGGGCAAGGCCAGCTTGGGCTCCAAAATGGCTTGGGTGAGTCTCCCAGGAGGCAGGGGCCGCCTCAGCCCCACTCCCAAATGCGTCAGCCCCTCCAACCCAAGCCTTGTTTCCCTCCTTTGGGACTTCTGTACCTGCATGATCTTGTCTCCAATCTGTAGCCCAGCAATTTCAGCAGGGCCTCCCTCCGATACCCGTGTGACATAGATGCCCTGGAAACAGACAGCCCACGTCAAGCCCTGGGTTCACCGGACTGGCCCTTTATCCACAGAGCAAAGTTCAGTAGGGCGTACGCCCAGCTGTCCATCTGTCTACCCCTGCACTGAGCCTCCCTCCAGCCCCCACCCCCAGGCACAGGCTGTGCCAAGACAGCCAAGGGGACAGCTGGCGGCCCCAGGGATGCTCCAGCCCCTGCTGCTCCTGGGCTCTGTCTAAACAGGCCTTCCTAGGGCTGGGCAGCCCCCACTCCTCACCCCCACCCCTATTTATTCTCACCAGATCATTCCTTAGACCTTCTTAGAGGGGACTGCTGGCGAGAGATTAGGTCTGCTCCTTCCACAAAGGCCCGGGAAGCAGAGACCCACCATCTCAGGCCTCTGCTGCACGGAGAGGCCCCAGGACTCTGGTCCTCACCTTATCCGTCTTGTCTTCTGAGAAAGGATTCTGGGAGGGATCCTGGTCAATTCCACCTCCAATGCTGAAGCCCAGGATTAAATTCTCACCTTGACGCAGCTTATGAATTTCAACTCTTTGCTGGCAAAGAAAAGAATGAGTTGGGGGTGAGTAGAGAATAAATCTGGTCTGTATCTCCTGCAGCCGCCCCAGGCTGCTGGAACAGCTCAGCCATGCCAAGAGGGTGGGGACCAGGGCCCTCTGCAGAAATCCAGCCTGGGAGGCTGGGGGGTTGAGACTCGACTCATCCATATCAACTCACCCACATAACACTCTGTCCCAACCTCTCTCCCCTTCCTCTGTCTCAGGCATCAGCTTTAGTCAACAGGTGCTCTAAGCCCCGTTTGCTATGGATGGAGGGCTGTATCCCAGGGGAGGGATCACTCAGGACAGAAGGGGTCAGGCCCTAGAAAAACTGCAGGCAGATTGCCGAGCCAGCCCAGGTAAGGGCAAGACAGAGGATGCTCAGGAAAAGTGGAGATCAAACTCACACGGAAAGGAGAGGAGGGGCTGTCCTGGCCAAGGGAATAGGAACAGAGGCTTGAAGGTGCCATACATAAAGGTCCATGAAACCAGGGTGTACAGCACAGGACCGGAACTGGGAGGTGAGATGAGGCTAAGAGGCTGGGGTCAGACAGGAAGGCCCTGGAGACTGGGCCCCAGGGAGGGGTCTTTTCCCTCAGCCCCAGGCCCTGCTCTTGTGCAGTGTAGGAAGTCGGGGAGAGTCCTAGGGTTCTCCTTCCATGTCTGGGGCTGTGATCCCCAACTGTGCCAGGCTCTTTTCAAAGCCCTCAGCAGACATGCTCCAGTCACCAAATACTGGGAATCAGATCAGATCACCCCACTCCAAAAGGTGACTTGATTTGGACCTGAGGGAGTGATCAGTCACTGTGACCTGATCTTCATTCTGGGCCCACTGGAGCTCTCAGGAGTTGGGGAGTAGAGCTGGTTGTGATCGGGTTGGATGCTAGAAGGCCACTTAGGTAGCAGGGAATGGATTTCTCTTAGAGGTGGGATGTAGAGGCCAGGGGATATGAACTACTTGTAAAGTGACATCAGCAGACTTGAGGGCTGTTCATAGCACAGAGGGGTCAAGGGGAGCATCTGGCCACCTGGCCTGGTTGAAGTTTGAGTGCCAGGAGCCATTCAGGCAGGTATCCAGGAGGCAGATGGGCGTATGGAGCCAGAGTTCCAAGGGGCCAAAATGGTTTCAATATTCTCAAAATGTTAACTACACTCAGTGGTTGAGCATCGACCTATGAACCAGGAGGTCAGGGTTCAATTCCCGGTCAGAGCACATGCCTGGGTTGTGGGCTCCATCCCCAGTGTGGGGCACGCGGGAGGCAGCCGATCAAGGATTCTCTCTCATCATTGATGTTTCTAGCTCGCTTTCCTTCTTCCTTCCTCTCTGAAATCAATAAAACATTTTTTAAAAAAAGATAAGGGTCAGGGAGAAAGCCTCTCCCACCCATCCCTAGTCAAATACACGAGAGAGGCCAAACCCCACCCACCATATTCAGACATGTGTTGGAAGAACTGGGAGGTCATGGCCCTACAGCTTTGAGGAAGGCCCAGGGACCAGCCATGACATGTTAGAGGGGGGAGCAAAAAGCATAATCCCTGAGGCGCACCAGGCCTAGATCCTCATGCCCTAGACCCTCCAGGCCTGCTCCAATACATACCTTTGACCCACCTTCAAGGTCAAAAAGTACAGAAAAAAAAGAAAAGAAAAAGCACAGGCCCTGTCACTGACTTGGGTGAAATCAGGACGGTTACTGCCCCCTCTCTGGCTCCTCGCCTGCACCCCCTTTTTTTTTTCCAGGTAAGGAGCAAGCCTGGCCCCTCATCTCTGGGCAGCGAGGGATCTGGAAGTCAGGCTGGTGTAGCAGGCTGAAGGTTAGGACAGCTCTCAGCAAGCCCAGCAATGTTTCCTCCTAGCCCAGGCCTGCGCTGCTGCTCTGTGTTCACCTTATCAGTGACTTCACACCACACCACCTGACTCTCAGCACACCCATCTGAGATCATGACCCCAGAGCTGGGACTTCCACCTGACCCAATGCCTGCCCAACAGGCATTTCTTCTCGGAGATCTGGATCCTTCCTGAGGGCTTCTTTATGTGGCTGGCCATGACCAGACCTCTCTGGGACTCACTTCCCCACCTCCTGGCCTCCAGGTCCCATCCAGCTGTGGCACATCTAGGTCTAATGTCCCAGCCTCCTTCCCTTCCTTTGATTACTCTAATTGCACCTGACACCCAAGACAAGCCAGGGGGAGGGGAGAAGTGGGGAGCCTGGTGCCTGAGCTGACCCCAAAGGGTCTCTCAGGCCCCAAGTGCCAGGCGGAGGACCTGGACTTTGCCCCAAAGGCTGGGAATCCAGGGAAAGTTACGAGCGGGACCAAGCCAGTTGTGTGAGCCTTCACTCTGGACTGGGCGGTGGTGAGTCCGAGGAAGCAAAGTTGGACGTAAGGAGGGGTAAGGGGCGGCGGCGCCCACTGGAGTGGAGGAAGCACTTCCTCATTCCAGAGGCTGCGACTCACGGATGTCCGGACCGGCGCCCGCCCCCCGCGGCTACCCAGCTGAGATCACAGGTCCAGGAAGGCCCTGGATGTTTTACTAGATCCCCACAGCCCGGCCTTTCTCCTCAGTCCTCCGCCCCGGCCGGCTGAAAGGAGTCCAACGCGGCGGCGGCGGCGGGCGGGGACTGGCCAGGTCCAGGATCTGAGGCTCTCGGGTCCCAGCCTTTCCTGTTATGGCTGGGGAGCCCTGGGTTCGACGCTTTGCCAACCTGTATAGGGTATCAGTTTACCGCTCTGCAAAGTGGGAGCAAGCCAAGAGGAGGAGGAGCCCCCGCGAGAGCACTCACCACCACGGCCGTGACCGGCTGGCCCGGGATGTAGGACATCTCGACCCCAATCTGGCAGCCAAGTACCGCTCCGCGAAGCCCGCAGTGCAAATCCCGGCGACCGCGCCCTCCGGTTAACAAAGGCCGCCCGGCTCGGCCCGCCCCCTCATGAATAGTTAACAAACCTCCAGCCAATCATCCGTCGGATCGCTGTTCCGCTCTCGGAAGTCCCAGGGTGTGAGTAGTAAAGCGGGGAGGAGGTGGAGCGTGCTTGGGCGCCCGCGGCGCATGCGCTAGAGGGCGGGAGCGCGGTCTTGACGCGTGCGCAGGCTGGGCCCTCCCAGCAGGCTCTAGGGCAAGATGGCGCCGCGGGGGACTGTACCGCCGACTGTCTGAGGGGACAGTGACTGCCACCGTGTTCCAGGTAAGCGGGCGAGCCTGGGCGGGGGATGCAGACGTGCTGCCGCTCCCCCACCCCCGGCTGGCCTCCTCAGGTCGTGGAAAGGTGAAGCCCCGGGGGGGGGGGGGGGAGGAGCGGCGTGAACCCAACTCGCCACGCTCCTGGCGCCACTTGCACCTTGGTTTTCTCCGCAGCTCCGCGGGAAAGCAGAGGCCGAGCCCCAGGGGTGCGATGGCCGCGGTGGTGGCCAAGCGGGAAGGGCCGCCGTTCATCAGCGAGGCAGCCGTGCGAGGCAACGCCGCGGTCCTGGATTACTGCCGGACCTCGGTGTCGGCGCTGTCGGGGGCCACGGCCGGCATCCTCGGCCTCACCGGCCTCTACGGCTTCATCTTCTACCTGCTTGCCTCCATCCTGCTCTCCCTGCTCCTAATCCTCAAGGCGGGAAGGAGGTGGAACAAGTATTTTAAGTCACGAAGACCTCTCTTTACAGGAGGCCTCATCGGAGGCCTCTTCACCTACGTCCTGTTCTGGACGTTCCTCTATGGCATGGTGCACGTCTACTGAAATGGGGCAGGGTGACTTTTCTAGAAAACCAGATGGGGAAGACTGTTGCCAGGCAGTAACAACGTGTAGACTTACTTAGTTTTTAAATTGTTGAGTTCACTGCTTGTTCTGTAACGTTATAACTTATACCAGAAGACGGAGAGCCTGTAATCTTCTTCAGATTAAATGAAGCGTGAGACACTTTTCGGAGTTTTTCCTGCTTTAACGCATCCTCCCCGCCCCCCTCCCCGTCCCCTCCCCCCAACTCTCCCCGTCTGTCGTAGGTGCAAAATCACCAAGTTTTGATGACTCCTGGAGAGCTGGGAGTGAGGCTTGGCCTTCGGTAATTTCCTTGTGTTGACACTAGGGCCTATAAACGGAGAGAACTTATTGTTAACACCTGTAGAACTACTAACAGTTGATGTTTATTGTGTGCCCTGTATACCAGGCATTATGCCCTGTGTGTTTTACACCCATTATCTCATTTGATTCTAGCAATATCCTTATGGAGTAGATGTGATCATTGTCCCCAGTGATGAACCTAAGGCTCCAGAGGAGGCACAGCTCCGAAAGGACAGAGCCTGGATTCACATGTAGGTCTCTTTCCCACCCCACCCCACCCCACCCCCCAATATATTTTTCTTGACTTCAGAGAGGAAGGGAGAGAGAGAGAGAAACATCAGTGATGAGAGAGAATCACTGATTGGCTGCTTCCTACATGCTTCCTACTGGGGTTCGAGCCACAATCTGGGCATGTGACCTCCTGGTTCACAGGTGCACTCTCAACCCCTGAGCCACGCCAGCTGGGCCACATGTAGGTCTCTTAATTGCTCTTGCTGTATTGGCTGAGTGTACCTTTTCAGAGCCCACTGCTTTCAGGTGTGGATGGTGTCCTGTCAGTTCCATTTCACCTAGTTACAGCTAGCTGTCATTTCCTTTTAAAAAATTAATTCCAGCTGTCTTCTAAAATATGTCTCATGAAGATTAAACAGATTGGATGTTTGTAAACTAATCTATGGGCTTGTCTAGAGGGTCAGTGCCTCTGTCTATATGCTAATCTGTGATTCCTTCTTATCAGGAGGGTTATCTTATAATAAAATTCATATTTTAATTGAGGAATAAGTATTGCATTAAAGTTATAGTAGTGAACATGTTGCTCATGGAATTTATAGTCTTAACTGGGAAGACCAGCATTACCTAATTTCACAAATGTTTTAATTATGGTGCTTGCTATGAAGAGAATACATAGGAACTCCAAACTGAACCCAGGTTGGGAGGTGGGGGTCGAGAAAGACTTATTTGAGGAAATAACATTAGAGAACCGAAGGTTGAATAACAGCCAAGTGTGGAGAAGGGGTACTTGGAAGAAAGCCAAGTACCTCAAATTTTGAGGGCCATTGGGCAGGAAGGAGTTTGGCCTGTATCTGAAGAGAAGCTATGAGATAGATCTGGGCCAGAGAGAACATGGAGGGCCATGGTGGAGAGTGGCTTTGATTCTAAGAGCAACTGAGAGAAGTCTTTAGGAGTTTTAGCCCAGAGTTATGTGATCAGATTTGGATTTTTAAATCAGTTTTTGATCAGAAGGGAAATAGACTGAATCCAAGTCCCCTTTTGCAGACAGTATTGCGCCATGGCCAATAATGGAAATGGGTCTGGGACCCAGGCCGCCTGAATCCCATTTTGGGTTCTGGGCTGCATGCTTGCACAGGAAGCCAAGAAGCTGAGGCCACAGCTTCGCCTCCCTCTCCCCCAGTGGCTTCCTCTGAACCCACTCTGTCCACCACTGAAGACATTCGCTTTAATGGTTTGCATCCCCAATTCTCTCGGCCTTTTCTGAGTGGGAAGGGGGAGTTCATTCCTGAAGCAGTGGGTCCTTCTTGGGAAGTAGGGAGGGAGAAGGTAAATGAGCTGATTTACCTAACCATTCCTCTGTTGTTAGGTTGTTTGAAATGTTCACTATTATAAAAATACTGCAATGAATGTCTATATTTTTTTGAGAATAGGCTAGAGTAGAAGATTAAAACTTAATTTCATATTCTTTCCAGAGTATTACCAGATTACTCATTGAATGAAAAGTGCCAGTTTTATCAGTGCCTTCTTAGTCTTAATGTTTGCTCATTTAAAGAGTTTCCTTTCATTTTAATTTCTTTGCAAAATAAGGAACATAATATATTGTCCACTAATTTCTGTGCCTCTTTTGGGCTCATTTTCTCCTACATTTTAATCTAAAACATGGGTGACCATGAAGGGGGAAAAAATCATGACACATCTAAAGTTAACCTTTGTGTTGTTTTATAACCAAATAAAAATGTCAGAGAATACATACTCTGGGCAGTCCCAGAAAATGTGCCAGCTCCTCCCCCTCCCTTTGATTCTGTGTAACAAACAGCGGAAGAAAGGTGTGCCTTTGGGGGAGAGCGTTCTTGTGTCCACTGGAGAGTATGCTCTGAGGAAAGGTGCATCACTTGGGTGCAGGGGGTGGGTTGGAACCAAGTAGGGCCCTTTTCCAGATATACAAGATGCCATTCCAAGTAATGACTTAGCAACTCTGCAGTCCCTAAGCAGAGCGCTCTAGTCCTTAACTGGTGCTGAGAGACTCCTGGAGGAAGTCACATTCCCCCTTCACAGCTGGTTCCCCAGTTGGCAGCCAGCCACTGAGAAGAAGGAACTGATGGGGTGGCAGGGGAAAAGGCAGCTGTGATTGGTCAGTCCTGATGACCCCTGCATCAGGAGTGGAGTGCACAGGGCTCTTTCCTGGCTGGTCCCTGTGACATATTGATGGCACCCAATTTACAAATTTATTTTTGAGCTGCAGCATGGCACTCTGGAGGCATGGAATAAAATCACAGACGCAGCAGGGGAATGTGCAAAAGCAAGGGAATTTGGTACAGTGTGCAGCTATCCAGTGCTGTGACGGTCACTGGCTTTTCTGAGTATGGTGTCCCTGACAGTAGTAAGGAGGCCACCTAGACAGCTTTTCTGGAGTTGAAGAAATAATTAGGTTGAGCAAGTCCTCTATGGCAGTGAAGTTTAATGGGGCAACGCTTAAAGTAAGTTGAAAAGAAAGCCTCACAGCTCCAATCACAGTCTTCATCCAGGTCCTTGTTTGCTCCTCATGTCAAGGTTTTCTTCTACGTGTGATTCCCTTACCTGGAATGCTTCCTCCGTCACCTGTTTAGACTGCCACTAACCATTCAGATTTGAACTTATACGTCGCTTTCTTGGGGAAACTCTCTGGCTACTCCACTGAGAACTCGGTTCAGTCTGTGATGTGTGTGATTGCCAGGTATTAAAGTTTAGCGCCCAGGGCTGGAAACACTCCAAGCAGGGACTCTTGTGTTGCTTGCCACTGTGTCGCTAGCATTTAATCCAACACTTGACACAGTAGGTATTCAATAAATATTTACTGACTGAATAGTGTAGAAGACATTTTCATTCCAATATAAAATAAACAGTACAACTGTTCCTGTTTTATGGCTCCTGCCAAGCAATTCCAAAAATAGGTTAAGAGAAACCAGATCAACCCTGAGCAGCCATGCCCCTGCCCTTGTTACTTCCTGCCAAACATAAGAGGCTAGATTATCCACTGAGTTGGCTTTAGTGATGAAGTGAAACATCATAATGGATCGTCCTGATTTTTCACTTTCTATTCAGAGAGCAGGTGGGCTGTTGACCAAGGTGAGGGAGCTGCTTGCTCCAAAAGGGTTCCTGTTCTGGGACCACAACCTTCTGCCCTGGGGGTGGAGCCTCACCAGAAACCTTCCAGACCCCTCTGACCCTCTCCCAAGGCCCCAGGGGAAGGATGCTCACCCCTCCTCTGTGTGCAGAGAACCAGGCTCCCGACTCCAGGGAGGTCCGAGAGAGCACTTCCGGAGAGGGCGCTCCCCAGTGTCCTGGCAGCTGTGCAACGGGCACTGCAGGCCTTGGCTGCCATAGTTCAGACAGAGTTCTAGGCCTCTCCCCCTGGGTTTACACGGGGACTCCCCAGACACGGGGAGGGAGAAGCGAGCTCTCTGGCTCCCAGCCCAGTGCTTCGGCCTTTCTGACGGGGCTCATGGTCTGATGTGGCAGGCATGAGGAAAAGTTCACGTCCTGAGGAACAAGTGGACTCTCAGTTTGAAAACGAGGGAGCCTCTTGGAATTGGTAACACAGGCTGCCTCGAGAACAGGTGGGAGGAAAGCTTTTGCTGCTTATTCTTTTGTACCTGTAAAATTTTGAATCATAGAAGTGTTGCCTCGTTAAAATACTCTGAGTGTAATGCTCCTTTCCCTGGGGCAGGAAGGGGGTCCTGTCAGTCTCCAGGGAGAATGTGTGTACTAGTAAGTCTGGCCTGGAAATTGGCGCCCCCCACCGAAGCTGACTCTTTCCTCCCTCAATCAGGCTTTGCAGAGCTCCTCACCCGTGCAGGGCTCTCAGAGTGTAAGGAGCACACGAATCCCCTGGAGCCCCATTGCCACGCAGGCCCTGATTTAGGAGGAGGAAGGGCTAACAAGCTCCCGGGTGATGCCAAGGCTGCTGGTCCAGGGACCACACCTTGAGGAGAGAAGCTCTACAGACAGTAAGGGAGGGAGCAGCAGGGTGGGGTGGGGAGGGGAAGGAGGGTGAGGGGTGAGGGCCTCCCTAACAACTGTTCCCACCTGCTGAGTGAGCACCCTGTCCTTAGCCCTTCAGACCCAGCCAGCCTTTGAGGAGAGAGGAAGGGGAGCTGGGTAAGGACACCCAACCCCACAGAACAGCAGGAGCCAAACCAGAGGCAGTGTCTCCCATCTGGGCGAGATGCTGTGCCCGGAGCCTCCCCAGGCTGCACAGGTCAGACTGGCGTGAAGCCTCCCTGCCTCCTCTCTGTGAAAGTCAGAGGCTGGAGGAAGGCCAGAGGGCTGAGCCTGGCTGTGAGTCTGTTGTCTCTGGAGGGAATTACGGGTGCTCCGCTCCCTGAGGGCCAGTTCAGCATCTCATTTAAGCATCTCTTGGATAGGGCCCAGCCCACAGCAAAAAATGTTTACTGCATGTATGAATAAATGAGTGAATGAATGCCCAACTAGACTCTCAGAAAACATGGAAACACTTAGTATCATTTACACCCCGGCCTGCCCCTTCCCTCTCCAGCGTCTCCTCTCCTAGCCCTGAGCCACTCTGCCACTGGGAGTCTCCCCTCCCCCACACACAACAAAAAGCTTGTAGCAAGATCCCAAAGTGCAGGAGGGATGGTGGCGCCTGGAAGCCCCAGTCCATGCAGACACACAGGCTCTTCCCTCTTCCCGTTCAGAGCTGCAGCGGGTTCTGCCCCTGACGTCTTCACCAAATCTCTCAGCCGCCTCTGGCTACGCCTCCACTGTCTGCAGGTTCTGCAGCTGCTCCGCGGTCACCTTTCCATTCCCAGGGTGCCCAGACCTGTGTGTGGTGGTGAGGAGCGCACAGAGGGCGGTTGGGAACCCTGTGGACAGTGACAGCCTCTCAGGCAGCACTGAGGCAGAGCACCCGCAGAGAGGGGCAGTGTGCCGGGGCCCTGCTGCAGCCCAGGCACTCCGATGTTCAGGCCGAGGCCTCTGGAGCTGCCCCAGCAATGACAGCAGCCCCCACATGACCAGCATGGTGGCCATTCTTCCCTCTCACAGGCTAAGGAGCTCAGGCAAGCACCCAAGAAGTAACAGTCTGCTCAGGGAGCATGTGGGGGCTGCTAAGTGCCCAGCCCCCCAGCAGATCGCTAGCCTCCACTGCCTCCTGGCCCTAGCTGCTGCAGTCCCTACCACCTCTCTTCACTCCTCTCCATCCTCTGCCCTTCCTCTCTGCCACAGTCCTTTTAACATCCTTTCCCTGCCCAGGCCCAGCTTCTGGTTGGAGACTGCCAACTCCTGAGTTGGCCAAGAATGAAAGCTGGAGTGGGAGGAAAGTCCACCTAGGCCAGTGAACTCCTGGGATGTGGTTTACAAGAGGAGTCACACAATCATAGCCTGACTGAACATGAGGGCTCCTCGGGGCAGGCCCAGACAAGGCCAGGCCCCTACTGAAAGGCACAAAGTAAGGCAGGGGGGCCAGGTGGACCTGAAGGCCACCTCCTGACAGCCCAGGGCTCCCTCCTGCACCAGGCTGAGGTTTCATCTTATAAGTGCAAGAAGGCACTGTATATAAACCAGTTCTCTCATTTTGCAGAGAGAAACGGGGGCCCAAGGAGGCCTGGAAACCAGGTATGTGGTAGCTTTTCCGCTCCAGCTGCTCTGAGGCGGAGTCTGGTTTTATAGCATGTACTCAGAACAGTCCACCTTCCCTCACTTCCGGGGCGGCTCCCCATGTTCACCCCTGCACACACCAGGCGTAGCCATCCACCCAGGGTAAAGGTCCTAAGACAGGGAGGGGGAGGTTGGCTCCACAGGGCTCCCATGGGACCACTGGGGAGGAAGCATAACTGACCGTACTTCCTCGAATTTCTTGTTGCGGTAAAAGTGGCTCTTTTTGATCAAGTAGATGAGTATCAGGTCACAGAAGAAAGACCCCTGCAAAAGAGTTGGGGGTCCGTGACTCAGACCCTACACTTCTGGAGAGCCCACAGGCACTTGACCACTGTATCCTGTTTCATCCTGTAACAATACCAGAAGCGTGCATCCTTGTCTCCATTTCATAGATGGGGAAACTGAGATCAGAAAGAGGCACCTTTAAGGTCACGAAGCTGGTCCACAGTAGAACCCAGGTGAGCCTGAAGTTCATCTAATCATGTTTAACAAACATTTGCTGAGCATTCACACGTACCAGGGAGGGCTAAGACAATGAGACCCTCTGGGGACTCTCTCTAGTGCAAGAGACAGGCATGTAACTTATGGCACACGGTGATGTGTCTTATGATGAGGAGAGGAGCAAGGAGAGCGAAGGCAGGACTTGACTCAGTCTGGGTTGAGTCTTGAAGGATAAAGAGGAATTAATACAAAAAGCTCAGGAAGGGCATTGCAGAGGCAGGAACAAGCTCGTCATGCCTGGAAAATTCCACAGGGCTGTGGGGGAAGAGTAAAGACACTCTGGAGAGCTGGGTGGGGACTGAAATGTCTTCAAGGCACTGGTTCTCATCCTCTCTGCAGGCACTGAGGGCGCTGAATAGGGCAGAACACAGAACTGTGGCATTTTAAAAAGATCCCTCTGGGAATCAGTGTAAGAGATGGGTTGTAGGGGATGCAAATAACAAGGATGCTGCAGAGATGGCCAAGGAAAGATAGGCAGCCTGGCTAACCCAGCTGGGACCCGCTGACACCTGAGCACATGCACTTCAGGCAAAAGTGCGTGGAGCAACGCCTGTCTCTTCCACCAGAGGGCGAATCCACCTCAACAGCAGGTTTCAGAATGAGTAAGGGTGGGGGATGGGCCCACAGGTGAACCTGGTCCTCTGACCCTGGGCTCTGCACACCTTTTCTTTTTTTTTTTCTTTTTTTCCAGATGTTAGAAATGCTTTTTTTATCAATCCCTTGTTCCACAGAGCCACGGTTGAGAAACCCTATATACAGGTGGATCCTGCCTCTTTTTAGACGTAGAGATGAGGCTTTAAAAGTTCAGGGGCTAATCTAGCTGTTGTATATTTACCCCATGGAATACTATGCAGCTCTAAGAAAGAAGGAACTCTTACCCTCTTCGACAGCATGGATGGACCTGGAGAGTATTATGCTAAGCAAAGTAAGCCAGTCAGAGAAAGACAGATACCATATGGTCTCACTTATATGTGGAATCTAATGAACAAAATACACTGACGAACAAAATAGAACCACAGGCATGGATACATGAAGCAGAATGACAGGTGTCAGAGGGAAGGGTGGTGGGAGGGACTAGATGAAAGAAGGTGAAGAGATTAGCCAAAGAACACGTATGCATAACCCGTGGACACAGACAACAGTAGGGTGAAGGCCAGAGGAGGGGTGGGTGCTGGAAGCTGGCTGGAGATGGGCAAATGGCAGGGAGAATGGGGACATCTGTAACTGTCATAAATAAATAAATAAATAAATAGAATTAAAATTAAAATTCAGGGGCTAATCCTGTATCCCAGAGAAGCCCCAGCCCCAAACCCCAGCTCCGGAGCAATAGGCAGATGCCTCTGGCTCTAGAAAGAGAAACTCAGGCAGTTCTCTGCCCCCTGGGGGCCACTGGTGGGGCGTGAAGTCCCAGAAAGGCCTCTTTGCCAGTTCTTTGTTTCCTGGGCATTTGGACAACTCCCCTAGAGTGGAATCCCCCTCCCCCCACCAGTGTGCACAGGGTAAAGGGGAGGGAGGGGAGAGGTACTCACAACACCCATGAGTGCTACCCCTGAGCCCACGTTGATGATTGTGGGGATGATGTTGAACTTCCCTGCCTGAAGCACAGAGAGAGACAAGGCAGGGTGAGCGAGCAGGTGGATAGCAGGGTCCCTCCCAACATGCCTGTCCGGCCCTGGACCTGCCCAGCCTCCCCAGGGGAGACGCACCCTGCCATTCACCAGGACATCAAAGCGGATCCCGTAGGCTTTGATCAGGGTGCGGAACTCCACCCCAGCTTCATCGCGGTAATATTTGGCAAACCTGGGGAGACACAGCCCAGGGGAGATCTCAGCTGCTTTTGAGATTTATAAGCATCCCCAGGACCTCGCTCACAGCAGCCCTGGGAGAGGTTGCAGACCCTCTTGCTGACATGCCTGAGATTCATCCAGATCTTTGAAGTCCTTGTGAGACACGCCCCAAGAGGTAGGGGCTTTCCACTGCACACTGGGCCAACCGGGGGCCACCATCTCTCCTCTCCCAGAGGCCATCCCTCCTCAGCTGTCTATTCCTGTACCTCCGCTCTGACACTTACCCCCAGGAAGGGGTGTCACATTGCTGGCACCCAGGAAAGGACACGAAACATGGACAGAGTCATATGGCAGCAGGCCCAGCCCATTACCTGAAGTTATACCCGGAGGAGACAGAGTTTCCAGGAAACCTGCGGTCCAGCCGGCTAAAATAATAGCGAGGGTTGCATTCAGAAGGAGCTTTGTCAAGATCACAGTCCCACTCGATCTGGATCCCTATCACACCGCCCTGGGTGGGAAAGAGGAATCCGTGTCTGGGAGATGGACAGCAGTTACAGGCCCGCTCTCCACCGACAGCTGGACGAGACTGGGGACGCCTTGAGGCCAGGGGTCAGCCCGGCTGGAGCGTCCTTCTGGAAGGAAGGTGGAGGGCCCAGGAGGGGCTGGGGAAGTGTGGCCGGCAGCCCCCAGCCCCCACCGCCTCCTGCCTCCTGCTTCCTGCTTCAGAGAAGACGAGAACTACCCGGTGAGCACCTACTACACTACGGGCAGGCACCTTACACAGCCAGGATGTGCCCGTGGGGCTCCTTTGGTTCAGTTTCAGCTGCTGCCCCAGCGACTAAGAACCAAACGGCAGGTGCTGAGTGTGCCCCTCACTGAGTGCCCGAGGTCCGAGCGCAGGCACAGCGGCTGTGTCACAGCGAATTCTGAAAACAGGAAGTCCCTGGGGCAGGTGACTTTGCAGGGCCACCCCACCCCATGGGTTCCCCCACACACCCCTCCTCATTCAGAGCCCTGAGGCCCCAGGGCAGGCTCCCTGAGGGCACGCCACCCACCTGCAGGGCTATCTCCTGGAAGTCGCTCCCTGTCCACCTGACCACAGACCCCAGTCGGAAGATGGGGCAGTAGGGGTCCTTGGGGCCAAACCGACAGGACTTCAGGTAAGCTCTGTCTTTGGTGTCCAGCACATTGGTCCTGGGGGCGGCCATGGACAGACAGTGAAATGAAGGTAGACTTGCTGCTTCCAGGCTTAGTCCCTGACTTGAGCTCTCAGCTGGAGCCCCAACCACATCCACGCTAACATCCCACCGCATTCAAGAACAGACCTCCACCCCACAGCAGGGAGGGGTGCCCAGCATCCCCCTGCGGTCCTTTCACACCCAGTGTCTCACACACATACACAGGGGCCCATGCACAGCCACCAGGAGGGCCAGCCATGGCCCCAGGCCTGGGTCCCCAGTAGCCGAGCCCCACGTACTTGGAGAAGTTGAATTTGGGGAAACGAATGAAGTTCTTTATGTAAATGGTGAAGTCTTCAGCCTTGCCCAGGAGAGGCTTCCTGAAAAGCCAGCCGGGACAGCCTGTTTAGGAAGCCCTGCCCTCCACGCCGCGGCCCCGCCCCCTGCCCAGGGTCCCCTGGAGCCTTTGCCAAGGCAGTTAACTCGTTCATGGTGGATGGAGTTCAGGCCTTTGTGGGGTATCCTTGGAATGAGGATCCGGGAGTGGACATGTCTCTACCATCAGACTTGGACCCGCTGCCCAGGACTGGGAAACTCCTTGGGGTCCCAAACCACAGCCACGTACTCTGGCCTGGACCTTGTTTCCACTGGGCACCAGGCGAAGATCTCGCAGGTGCCCCTTTGCATGTTCTCCGCCCGCAGGCAGCGGCCAGTCCTCACTCCTGCAGGCGGGGACAGGGGTAGTGCCAGGAGCCTCCAGGCCCCAGCCTCCCCCCCCCCCACCCCACCCTCGCCCTGGTCATCCAGGCCTCACCATTTCCAGCCACGACAGGCTCCCCAGGAGGACAGTCACTGTCCTCGGAGCACACAGCATCGGGAATGCTTTCATTCTGCCAGGAGAGAAGGGGCGCCTGTGTGGAGGGCTCCCCTGCAGGTTCCCAGCTCGGCTGGTCCCACCCCAGGGGTAGGACAGAGGCTCCTCCCCTGCCTGGGGCCACACACCCTTTGAGAACCTGTTCCTCCCCCAGAGTACATGTACATCCCCACACCCAGGGCCCTGGAGGGGACAGAACTACTTCTGGAGATGGGCACAGCCCTCCCCACCCCCGCCCCGTGCTGGGGTCTTCCACCACCTCCCAGCTCTGGTGCCAAAGCAAACCTCCGCACAGGTTTCCTGCCGCTGGTTGGGGGTCACAATCAGGTTGGTGATGACGAAGAAGACGTTCTCCCCCTGAGGAACCAGAGAGGAGTTAAGGAACCTCCTACTGCTCTCTTGGAACCCTCCTTCCCAGGGCTGCCTGGCAGGGCGCGGGCCTCTGCATGGGTATGGGGACAATGGAGCCATAAAAGTAGTGGATCCCATCCCACTCATCTGCCCACTGTCCTAAGTCCTTTAATAGGTTCCTTCCAGACCCACACCTACAAACCGCCCCTGCCCCACAAATCCCTATTCTGACCTCAGCCCCTGGGGTCCAGGCACAGATCCGGGAGGAAAGCAGTAATGGAGCAGCTCCGCCCTGCACCAGGGAGATTGTGATCAGGCCAGGGAGCTGATCTAAGGGACTCACACCCACTTGGAAATTCTCTGAGACCCATTGGTTTTAACAGGCTCAGGGTTTGCTGGGAGCAGAGCAGTTCCATGAGGCACAGAAAAGGGGGGCAGGAGTTGGACTTGGGGGAGGATCTGTATAGGATCTCTCTGTACAAACCCTGGCAGCTGTTCTGGGCCACGGGAATCAATGAATGGAGGTCCTTGGGTCCCAGCACCCTGCCAGCCGGGGTTCAGACCTGGGGTGGGATGACGTAGTCAGCAACATCCCAAAGCCGCTCCCCCAGCTCCGAGGTGTTGGTGAAGATCACGCCCTTGACTTTGGTGATGATGCTGCTCTGCAGGGAGGTGTCGGTGTCTTGATAACTCTTCTTAACTAGGAATACCCAACTGCGGAAGGGCCAGCAAGGCGGGCGTCAGCCCAGGGTGGGGAGGGGCGGGCTTAGGCTCCACCCTGCCCACCACTCCTGGACTGGGTCACAACTCCCACTGCTGCCTGGAGCCCATCCTGCAAGCAGCAGAGGTGACAACCCCATTGATAGTGTGCTGCTCTCAGTGGGGCTGGGATGAAACCTGCTCACCCTCAAACTGGCTATAGGACCTCGGGCAAGCCAATGAGCTCTGGGGTTAACAGGATAACAGCACCTCCCTCCAGGTGTGAGGAGGGTTAAAGGTCATGGTGCATAACCTGAACCAATCATGGGGGGACCTCAGTCAAACCCAAACTAAGGGGCAATCCATAAAATTCAAGAGCAAGAAAAAATAGGTAAGTTGGACTTTACCAAAATTAAGAACTTTTATGCATCAAAATACACTATCAAGAAAGTGAAAAGATAATTCACAAGATGGGAGAAAATATTTGTGAATTATATAACTAGTAAGGACCTAGTACCCAGAATATATAAAGAAGTCTTACAACTCAACAGTACAGAAGACAAATAACCCAGTTTAAAATTGTGCCAAGGATTTGAATAGACATTTCTCCAAAAAGATATACAAATAGCCAATAAGCACATGAAAAGATGCTTAACATCATCAGTCATCAGGGAAATGCAAATACAAACCACAATGAGATATCACTTCACATCCAATAAAATGGCTATAATAAAAAAAATGGAAAATAACAAATGATGAAAATGTGGAGCAACTGGTACTGGTGATGGGAATGTAAAATGGTGTAGCTGCTGTGGAAAACGATTTGGCAGTTCCTCAAAAAGGTTACCTTATGACCCAGCAATGCTACTCCTAAGTGTAAACCCAAAAGAATTGAAAACATATGTTTACACAAGAAGTGTACATGAATATTCTTAGCAGCATTATTCATAATAGCCAAAAAGTAGAAACAGTCCAAATGCCAATCAACCAATGAATAGATGAACAAAATGTGGTATATCCATACAATGGAATATCATCTATATATATAAAGAGCCAGGGTCCGTAACATCCAAAATGACCAAATGGATGACTGAAAACTGGAAGTCAGTCCTGCAGTCATGGCGACCCAGCACTGACTGCCGAGGGGGCTGCAGATCAGGCCCGGAGAGAGGACCAGAGACAGAAGCAGGGTATAAGCAGGGTGTGATCCTCAGCCTCCGTGGCAGCTGTTGATCAGTCCTTGTCTCTCTCTCTCTCTCTCTCTCTCTCTCTCTCTCTCTCTCTCTCTTTCTTTCTCTCTCTCTCTCTCTCTCTCTCTCTCTCTCTCTCTCTCTCTCTCTCTCCCACCCCCTCCCGGCCTTGCCAGCAGCTGTGGGGGCTGCTGATCAGCCCCACCTCTCTGATCAGGCCTGGAGAAATGCCCAGAGATGCTGACTGGCATAGAAACCGACCAATATAGTGCATATGTCTGGCTATCAGTCCAGATAAAGGGATTATGTATTTTTGTCTGCCAAGAGCTCTCCTCCTGAAAAAGGCTCCTCCCACCTCATTTAAGCAATCCTATCCTATATATCTATACTAATAAGAGGGTAATATGCTAATTAGACGGGGTTGACCAGACATCTTCCAGACATCCAACTTCCTTCCGGACAAAGCCATGGTGGTGGGGGCTGAGGCAGAGGCAGTTAGGGGTGATCAGGCCAGCAGGGGAGGGCAGTTGGGGGTGAGATCAGGCCAGCAGTGGAGGGCAGTTAGGGGCGATCAGGCAGGCAAGTGGTTAGGTGCCAGCAGTCCCAGATTGTGAGAGGGATGTCCAACTGTTGGACATCACCCAAGGGGTCCCTGATTGGAGAGGGTGCAGGCTGGGCTGAGGGAACACACACACCCCCTGCACGAATTTCATGCACCAGGCCACTAGTTCAGTCATAAAAGGATTGAAGTACTGACGCATGCTTCAACATGGATGAACCTTGAATACATTATGCCAAATAAAAGAAGTCAGACAAACAAAAGCCATGTAGTGTATGATTTGATTTCTAAGAAATGGCCAGAATGGGCAAACATAGAGGCCAAAAGTAGATTCGTGGTTGCCAAGGGAGTAGGGGTAGGGGAGAATTATGACTGATTGTTAATAGATACAGGTTTCTTTGGGGGGAGGGTGATAGAAATGTGCTGGAATTAGGTAGTGGTGATGGTTGTACAACGTTGTGAATATTCTAAAAACCACTTAATTGTATAATTTAAAATGATTAAAATGGTGAATTATATACTATGTATATTTTACCTGAATTTAAAAATGTTTTTTTTTAAAGATTCTGTATTCTTCAAAAAATGGCAGTGTCATGAATCACCGAGAAAGACTCAGGAACAATTCCAGATTGAAGGAGCCAAAGGAGACGTGACAATGAGTGCAAGGCGTGAGCGCACATTATTGGGACAATTTACAAAATGTCAGTAGCTTAAACAACAATGACATTTCAATGCCGACTTCCTAATTTTCCTACTTGTACTTGGTTAAATAAGAGAATTCCTTATTTTTAAGAAATATACAATGAAGTAATAGGAGCAAAGTGTTTGCTATCTACTCAGTCAGAAAAAAAAAATGCCTATGTATATGGAGAGAGAAAACAGGACAACACAAATGTAGTAAAATAACATTTGGAGAATCTAGTTGAAGCGCATTTAAAAAGTATTTTTACTACTCTTGTAACTTTTCTATAAGTCTAAAATTATGTCAAAATACAAAAAAAAAATTAAAACACTGAGATGGTGCATGTAAATTGCTTAGCACAGAAGAGTGTCTGGCACAGAGGAAGAGGTCACTGAATACAACTCGCCCGTTTATTGCTGATGTTACTGTTAATATTAGAGACTGTTCAGGTTCATTGAAGCTTGGGAAAGTTGGGGAAACAGGCCAGGAGAGGTCGTGCAGTAGTGGTGGGGGATGCCAGTCAGGGTTCTCTGCATAGCTGGTGTCCGCCAGCCTGTGTCCACCTCTTCATCTCTGGGGGCAGAGCTGGCATGTCCTGGGCCCTAGACTGGCCTGTCTCTAAGGAACTCTGTGACCCTTGAGCCAACCAGCCATTTTGGAGGGGACACACTGGGCTCCCCCTGGACAGAAACATCCAGCAAATACTCAAGGAACATTCATTCACTCATTCATTTCACGCCCGAGTGGTTAGGTGATGCCAGGCCCCTTCCGCATGATGTTCCCAGCCTCATGGGGAATCAGACACGGACATTAAGCAAAGGAGCCTCCAAACAAGCATGTAATTACATTGTGGGGATTGTTTGACATGTGTGAGGAAAAGGAGAGGGAGCTGTAATTACATTGTGGGGATTATATGACATGTGTGAGGAAAAGGAGAGGGAGCTGTAATTACATTGTGGGGATTATTTGACATGTGGGAGGAAAAGGAGAGGGAGCTGTGGGAGGTCCCGGGTTTGAAGGAGGAGCAGGCACTGCCGAGGTGGAGGAGGAACGGCACTCCTGGCTTAGCAACAGCTCAAAGGCCCTCAGGTGGGAGACAAAAGGGCGAAACTGGGGAAATGCCCGGTGAATCAGGGCTGCCTCCCAGCAGGAGCATCTGCTCCTCCCCCAGTCAGGAAATGGGAGGGACTCCGCCGCATTTACCGAAGGAGTAAAAGAGGCGCACCTGCATCCCAGTCCTCTGGCCATTTCCTCCCTCCACCGGCCCCCTCCCTACTCAGGGGCGAGGGCTCTGGGCAGTGCCCGGCGGAGCCACCCCAAGGAGCTGCCCCTCTGCTGCTGGCACCAGCTTCTGCCAGGTGGGGGGACAGAGGCCCGTGGGGCAGGTCCCCCAGCTGGATACCGGAGAGGCCGGCCGCGGTGGGGTGAGTTGACCAGAGGGACATGCCAGCCTCATGAGCCGCCCCAGCCGGAGGCTTGGCTCTGAGCTCAGTGATTATAAATAACCTCCCTGTGTGGGAGGCTCCGGGGCGACAGCTGCAGCCCAGCCCCCTGCAACCTTGCCCCTCCCCACGCCCAGCGCTGGGGGCTCCAGGCCTGGAGGAGGGAGCTGCCCGGAAAGCCTCCCAGATCCCCGGCCGCATCTTGTCACCTCCGGAGCCGGTGTCCCGGGAGCAGAGGGCTCCCTCCTTACGCCCACCCTTACCCCCCACCCCAGGGGACACTATGTGACACAGGCCAATTCCCGACCCCGGAGAGGCCCCCGCCCCACCCCCTTCCCGCAGGGCCCGCACTCACACCACCAGGTAGGTCAGGATGGAGACCTGCAGCAGCCGGTAGAGCAGGCCCACCTTCTTGTTCTTGGCGATGACGTACTTCTCGGTCTTGTAGTCGAACAGCGACTGGTAGAGCCCCTTGCAGCTCGCCTGCCCCATGGTGCCGGCTCACCTGGGCCTGGGAACGGCGCCGCCACGCGTGTGTCTCCTGGGAGCCGCCCTTGCCCGCGCCTCCGCGTCCGCCGGCCCCTCGCCGGGGGCGCCCGCTCGGCGCCGCGGCGCCCGGAGCTGCGGGAGCGCAGGGCCGCCGGTTACGCGCGGGGCTGAGAAAGCACTGCGGGAGCTGGGCGGGGGCGGCGCCGAGCGGGACTGCGACCTTGCCGCCACCTCCTCCCCCTGAACTGACACGGTGACACCAGCGGACTGGACCGTCCGGAGGCCGGCCCGACGTGCCCCAGCTGAAGTTCGCGGGAGGAGTGAGCAGACGGGCGAGGAGAGGAGGAGGGCTCTTCCAAAGCAAATCTCCCCTCCCCCTCTCTGCTCCCAAACGAGCCCCGCGGCTCCTCCTGTGGAATGGATGGGGAAACGGAGGCCTGGGAGGAGGGACCTGCACCCAGGAAGCGGATGTGAAAAGGGGGAAAGAGCATTTGTAGGTGAACACAACAGGTGTTTCTTGCTCCGGGGAGCACCCGGGCCCCACCGCAGGCTGGGAGAGGAGAGATTTGACAGCACACGCCTGCACCTAACGCAGTGGGCGTTCCCGTCGCAGCTGCGGCAGGTGGAAGCACCTCGCCCAGGAGTCAGTCGCTAAGCAGGTCCCAGTGCCCGCAGCCAGTATCTCTGCACCACACCTGGGGCAGGTGGGCTGGGGGGGAGGCACAGGCAACCAAGGCCCAGGATCATAACGTCCATCTGCAGAGAGGGCCCGTGCCAGCCGTTTGAAACGTTCCCAAAGCACGACATAGACCTAACCTAGGCCGCCAAGACTGCAGCCCTCATGGCCCGTGGAATTCACTGAGGGAGTGGGGCAGGGATGAGGGAGGCCACCTCCGAGAGGGGGGCTCTGGGGGAGCTCTCCCTTTGTGTGAGGAGCTGTGCTTGCTCATTTTCTGCCTCCTGCCATCCAACCGGAACCCTGCCCCTCTCCCTAGCCTGCCGCCCCCCCCCCCACACACACACACAAGAGCTTCCTCTCCCTGAACCATGGGCTCTGGGCGTGGGAAGGAACCCTGAAGCTCACCAGGTGTGGTCCTCCCTGGAAGGCAGAAGGCCTCCAGTTTCAGTGTATATGGGAATCGTTCGGAAGGAAAATGCAGACTCCTGGGCCCTGGCCCTCATGTTTTTATTTGCTAAATAGGGCCTAGAAATCTGTATTTTGCTCTCCACTGACATTTGGAAGCACAGATCCTTGTACCTTTCCATCAATTTCAACTCAAATGCCATTTCCTCAAAAAGGCTTGTTCTTATTACCACCCACCAAAGCACCCCCACCCCAGTCACTTTCTATTTCATTATCCTCCTACTCCCTCAGAGCACGGCACTCTTGGATACGATCTCCTTTACTTGACTGCCCACCCCCCCCCCCCCACTAAGAGCACAGAGAGCTCCCGGAGGGCGGCCACCTCCCCTCTGGACACCTCTGCAGCCCACGGCTATGCCTGCCATATCCTAGTTTGGGACGGATTTGTTGAGTGAGCAAGCTCAGGCCCGATTTTTAAACACGGACGGGATTGGGAGCTGCCATGCCACCCAGTCATGACGAGGATGCTAGAAGCTGAGGGCACTCTGGAGGAGAGGCTCGGGAACTGTCACCAGGCTCCGCTCCTCGCCCTCCTGCAGCCTCTTCCTCAGCCCTCCCTCACGTGGTTCGGTTCTCCAGCACTCCGAGGAGTTGCAGCCTCAGTGGAGTGACATCACACGTAAGAAGATGCCCCTCAAGCTGAGCCCATGGCAGACGGTGGCCTTTCGGGATCTTGCGGTCTGGCCTGGAGAAGAGCTCAGGCTGGGCCCCCACGTTGCACGGGCAGCGTGTACGATGGTGCCACATTGAGTGTCCACTCCCCAAGGGAGTTCCAGGCTTGGTGGTCTACTCTGCTGGGGGATCCCCCAGAGACTAGGCCTTCATGTTGCAGGTGGAGTAACTGAGGCTCTGGGTCACAGGGGAGAGCATATGACTAGCCCCAGTCCAGGGCACTCTCCCCTGTTCTTGCTTCCTTAAACCTTTACTGAGCACCTACTGTGTGCTGCTGGAGATGCTGAAATGCCAGGCTCCCCTCCCAATTGTCAACTGCCCCTCTGGCCTTAGAGAAGGGGCTTCGCTCTCATTTGCCCTCACGTGTGGGCAGCCGCTCCTGAGCCACCCCAGGCTTTAGAGACCATGAGGGATGGCCAGAGGGAAAGAGTTGTTCTCAGGCTGCGCTCATCCTCCTGGGCTCCTCACAGCACAGCTTCTTAGACTACCAGGTCCAGATCCATTGGTGCATCATGATGTCAATTTACTGAGTTACAACCAACATATCCAAAGGGGGGGCGGGAGGAGAGGGGGAAGGGGAGGGGGAGGGAGGGAGGGAGGGAGGGAGGGAGGGAGAGAGAGAGAGAGAGAGAGAAACATCAGGGTGCATTATTTAAGAAAGTGAGGGTGGTCATGGTTTTGTGAAACCTGTTTGATGTATGAGTGTGTACAGTGACATCATCATGTGGAATATATTTCTTCCTGTGGGTCATGGTCAGAGCAACATGAATAATACTTCTCACAAGCTGCAACCCCCTGTATCTGCAACCTACTTCCACACGGCTGGGGCCAGCTCAACACCCCACAGGTCAGGTCCAACATCCACTATACCCACAGCAGGAGAAGGGGCCTTTGCTTTTACATTTGCATTAAAGTCCAAGGAAGAGATGTTCCTGAAACCAAATGAGATAATTCCCCCTGAGAGAAAATTGCCAGGTGCTTTTGAGGGATTTCTCCAGTTTCTACCTAACCCCATCTCAACAGCCTCAGAGCCTGAGGCACTGTCCAAGGGGCCTCCCCACCATTACCATGGCGAACACTCACCAGCACTTGACCACTTGCCAAGCACTGTTCTCTTTGCCTTTCATGTATGGGCTCATTCAATCGTCACAGCCCACGTCGCTGGTACAATTATCATCCTGATTTTCCCCTAAGAGTTTAGATGGGTCTGTGATCACATCACTAGTAAGCATTTGGGCCAAAATTTGAATCCAGATGATCTGGCTCCCCAGCTAAGCAATTCTCTCCATGCTCCCTATGAGCACGGTGCCTTAGTATCCTTTTAAAAAATGTCTTTATTGGTTTTAGAGAGAGAGGGAGGGAGAGAGAGAAACATCAATCTGCTGTACCCTGCAGGCCCCTCACCCAGGATCAAGCTCATAACCCAGGCATGTGCCCTGACCAGGAATCAAACCGATAACTTTTCGATTCATGGGATGATGCTCAACCAATTGAGCCACTCCAGCCGGGCGCAGTGCCTTAGTTTCCACGTCACCTGACTGACTCCCTCTGTGAACCCAGCCAGAGATGTCACTGTCCCGTCCATTTCACACTGGGAGGAAGGAGGCTGAGGTCATCTGAGAAGCTAGGACTAGTAGGTTCTGGGCCATCCGCTGACGGGATCTGTCCTCTAGAGCCCTTGGCTGCCTCTAGATGACGTTTCGTGTGTAGCTCACACTTCGGCCCTGCTGGGGCCTGAACAAACCATCTTACTGGTCGTACAGTGCTCCTTGGAGGGAAATGGGCTCTCATGATGCCCCATGAGTGAGGGTCAGTCAAGAGACGGGCACCTTCTGCAGGTGCTGCGGGGCTGAGAGCTCCCCCTGGTCTGCCAGGAACTGACTGGATGCCTTTCAACTTCACTCCCTGGGTCAGGGGTCAGGGGTCAGGGGTGACTGGCTAATCTTCAAAGTGGTCAAAGCCCCCTCTGGCCTCACCACTGTGCCCCTTCCCTCCCCTCTCCCAACGGAGTCCACATCACACTTCATTGGAAGTTTTCCACACGAAAGAAAAGGACTGACAGTGAACCGTTCTCATCTGGTTCACACTTTGCCTCGTTGGGTGGTGTAAGGTGCCAGTGGTGAAGTGATAGGGAATTATGAAATAAACTGAGAAAGGGTGTTCCTCCCTTTACTTATCTCACTTGCTCCTAAGATTTGCCAACATTCTAAGTCTATTCTGTGTGGTTTGGATACACTTCGAGGGCCAACTAGGTCTGCTCTGGGTCCTGACACAGTCCTAGTAAGAACCATGGTGGATCCTCCAGGGTCTTCCCTGTCCCCCTTAAGAAACGTGCTGCAGGCCTACTTGGGGGAAACAGACCCTGCTGCCTCTGACTCCAACCTCCCCCCATTCCATTCTGTGCCTTCTATGAATTCTATAGATTTCAAAGGAGGAAATGGAGTGCAATGGGGTGATCCTTTGGAGGCAGGAGAATCATAAGATCGCTCCCTCAATCCCCTCTCTAGGGGATGAGAGGAAGCTTCTAAGAGGGAACCTGTTGGCTGTAGGATAGTGGCCAATGGCATCACTGTGTTTCCATCAGCAGCTTGGAGGTGGCACTTGGTCACCCTGCATCCTCCAAAGACACACGAGTTCCTCCTTCAGCCCGTGAGGACTTCCCCTGGTCCTACAGCCTTCCCCTTAGCCTGAGAGCTAACAAACTCAAAAAAGGTTCTCCAATAACTAAAGGAAGCAAAATGAAGGAAACAGAAATCCCATCAAATACTGTGGTTCTTTGGGTAGAGGTTCGGATGTTATGGACACACAGTGACTGTGCCTCTATTTCCACCCAGAGGAGGAGGGTTCATGCAAGGCCTGGAGGGAGGAGCTGAGTCTCCTCGGCCACACAAGGTCATCACAGGCCTTCCAGCACCAGGCGCAGAGCCGCACTCCTTCGCAGGCCTAAGTAGCCTGGGTGGCCCAGGGGGACAAGAGTGGGAAAGGCAAGGTGTGGAAAGGGTTTCACAAACTATCCTTTAATTTTTCTTCTGCTCTGGCAGTCTTGCTATGATCAACACATTCCATTAATAGACATTACTGGTCCATTTAAGAAGTAGCAGATGCATTATTAATGTCATTTCGATACAGTCAACAGGAAAAAGAAAATCTCCTCTCTGTGGGACGCATTTCCAAACCCATCAAAGCACCCCTGACCCATCTTAATTGATGGGTTGTTACTCATTATTTAGTTCTCACTCTACCAGGGGGAAAACTACTGAGGTTTCAAACACTTGAAGAGTAAAGATTGCTTCTCCACTGGCCTCTGAAAAGGATAAAGATTCAAACTCAGGCCAACCACACCCACAGAGTAGCAACCACTCTTCACATGGACACCTCAGCGCAAGCTCACCTTGTTCTTCCTCCTGCTTCTTGTAGTAGTTTCCTACACAGACCTCGTGAAATCCCTCCCTCCCATCCCCTCCTCTCCACTCTCAAGTTCACAGGACTGTGGTGGTAATGAAACAAGAATGAGCGGGAAATCTTCACATAAACACTGCAAGTGGTGTGGCCATAATTCCTTGTACACAATTCTGGAGATGCTCATTTTCCATTGCGATTTCTGTCCCCATCTGCCCTTCAGCCACATGCCCCAGGACACACACATGGCTTCAGGGCCTGGTTCAGAAGCTTTATCACATCCTTCCCTTCCCAACCTCCGTGCCTTTGCACAGGCGGGTCTCCCCTCAGCCCTTCATGGCTTCGAGGCTCGGCTTACAGGGGTCTATCTCCATGAAAGCCTCCTGGATCCCTCTTTTTCTAAATCTCCAAAGGACAGGATCTGTGTGATTTACAGTTACCGTTGGGTATATATCTGATCGGTTGTTTAGGGCCATGAGGGCAGGAAAGGGCTTTACCACTGTGCCACAGGACTTGGAAGCAGGCAGTCGGGGAAGCTTGTAGAATAAGAGGAGGAGGGAAGAAAGGAGACTAAAAGGGGGAGGAGGAGAGGAAGGAAGGGAGGATGGATTGATTTCCGATCACCCTACCTCTGCCACTAGCCTGAATATTTAAAGTGTCTGAGGTAGGGTGACTGAGCCTTTATTTTTGTGTGTATCCTATATAATAAAAGCCTAATATGCAAATTGACCAAGTCAGAGGCAGCGAGCAGGTGGCACCAGGCCAGCCAACCGGGTGCCAGCGGGCAGAGGGAGGCCAGACTGCAGCTTAGGCCTGCTGCCCAGGGAGCGGGCCTACGACGTCAGTCGGACATCCCCTGAGGGCTCCTGGACTGCGAGAGGGCGCAGGCCAGGCTGAGGGACACCCCCTCCCTGAGTGCACAAATTTTCGTGCACCGGGCCTCTAGTATTCATATAAGATTTCAAGAGATAATTCTACCAGAGAATGAAGTTAAATTTGTCACCTGAAGCAACTTCTTAGTCATCAAGACTCCAAGCATAATGTCATAGCTAGCATCTCACAGGGTGTGGCTTGTGCATCAGTCACCTGGCGTGCTTGCCAAAAAGGTGCCCGGGCCCAGGCCAGGCTTGAGCATCAGCGTCTTTAGTGTGTGAGGCCAGGGAACCTGAAGAGCTCAGCTCCACTCTGACTCTTCTGCCCAGCGAAGCCTGGGAACCACCACACTCCACCGGCAGCTCTGCCTTGCCCGGTGTGAAATACGGCTTCTGTGGAAAAGCTATTAGACCTGGAGATCCAAAAATGTCCTACTGGAAGATGGCTCTGCCTTATCGAGCCCTGTGGTCTTGGGCAAGTGGTTTCCTCCTCTATAAAACAGAGGGAATACTGCCTGGAGTGGCCAAGGTCAGCTGCAAACGTACAAAGTCTGGGCAAGACACGTGCTTTTATTAAATGGACCAGAATATGTAGAGAAGGAAGTCTGTGAAGTTGGATGGAAAAAATGTTCCTTCTTTGGTTTTACTACCCTTTAACTGAAACTTAACGTTTCCTCAATTAAAAGTGTAGGCAACAAACCATCATAGGATTAGCAGTACCTATATTTAACATCAATAGGAATTACAGGTATTTTCCCATCACCTTACAGGTCAATACCTCAAAACACACTTTAAGGTCATCACAACTTTGGAAGCAGCATAGTTATTAGACCTGCTGCTTAATGCAGTAATGAAGAAGCACATGTATCTCCATATCATAATTTCTTAATAGTCTGATCATTGTGTTCAACATAATTGGTTTTTTGTAAACTTCCATGTATTTAAAAACAAGCTGATGGATGAATAGATGGAAAAATACATGATAAAGCAAGCATAGTAAAATGTTAACGGAAGAAACAGGTCTTCACCGTAAAATTCAACTCTTCTGTATATTTGGACACTAGAGGCCAGGTGCACGAAATTTGTGCACTGGAGGGGGGTGTCCCTCAGCCCAGCCTGTACCCTCTCCAATCTGGGACCCGTTGGGGGATGTCCGACTGCTGGTTTGGATCAGGCCTAAACCAGCAGTCAGACGTCCCTCTCACAATCCGGGGACTGCTGGCTCCCAACCATCTGCCTGCCTGCCTGATTGCCCCTAACCGCACCCCTGCCGGCCTGATAGACGTCTCACTACTTCCCTGCCGGTCTGACTGCCCCCAACTGCCCTCCCCTGCCTGCCCGGTTGCCCCCAACTGCCCTCCCCTGCTAGCCCAGTCACCGCCAACTTCCCTCCCCTGCAGGCCTGGTCGCCCCCAACTGCCCTCCCCTGCCAGCCCAGTCACCCCAACTGCCCTCCCCTGCCAGCCCAGTTGCCCCCAACTGCCCTCCCCTGCCGGCCCGGTCGCCCCCAACTGCCCTCCCCTGCCGGCCCGGTCGCCCCCAACTGCCCTCCCCTGCTAGCCTGGTTGCCCCCAACTGCCCTCTCCTGGAGGCCTGTTTGACCCCAACTGCCCTCCCCTGCTGGCCTGGTCACCCCAACTGCCCTACCCTGCTGGCCTGGTCAATCCCAACTGCCCTCCCCTGCTGGCCTGGTCACCCCTGACTGCCCTACCCTGCTGGCCTGGCTATCCCCTAACTGCTCCCCTGCCAGCCTGACTGCCCCTAACTGCCTCTGCCTTGGCCCCTGCCACTGTGGCTTTGTCTGGTCTAATTAGCATATTACCCTATTATTAGTATAGATTATAATGGAGGTTAGAGGCAGGGCAATTAGGCAAGAAAAATAATTAAAAGGCATTCTGACGAAAAAGAAGTAAAACCATCACTATTTGCAGATGACATGACCTAATGTTGAAAATCAAAAGGAATCCACACATAAAAAACTCAGAGCTAATAAATGAGTTCAGTAAGTAAGAAGGATAGATCAATACCTAAAAATCCATTATACTGCCGTTAGAAGGATAGATCAATACCTAAAAATCCATTATACTGCCATATCAAGCAATGAAAAAAAATCCATAAATAAAATTAAGAAAACAATCCCATTTATAATAGCATTAAAGAAGAAAATGCTTAGGATTAAATTTAACAAAAGAAGTGTTAACACTAGTACAATGAAAATTACAAAACATTATTGAACAAAATGAAAGATGTAAATGAATAAAAAGATATTTTGTGTTAATGGATTGGAAGACACAATATTGATAAGATTTTCATAGCACAATGTTGGGAAATCATGAGAAGGGGTCCCTAGACTTCACCAGACCACCAAAGGAGCCTATGGCACACACACGAGTTAGAAACCCCTCACTTAGCGGTACGAGTGGCCCTAACAAGCTAACCAGTCCACCGGGAGTCCTTCATCCAGGATGCAAAGGATCCCAAGCCCCAGTGTGGATTTCCAAGAATTAGGCTGGTAGCCTTTTCCTAGGCTAGGAAAGCTGGCAGAACCAATGTGGGCGTGTTTTCTCCCTGCAACATCCCAACCTTAGTCGCAGACCTCAGGGCTCTAGAGAGGAAAGATACCCTAGGGTGGGACGCTAACCGGAGCCGGAGAACACCTGCCAGAGTTCTGGGCAGGGCTGTCCAGGCCCTGGACAGAAACCACACCCACTGCTTCCTCATGCCCAGCAGCACATCTGCCAGAATCCCCCATCCTGGAGGGCGCATCGCTCTCTGGTTCTACTTAGGCCAAATCCCTTACTTGCCCAGAGGCTCTGAAGTTCAGAAGGAAAAATGCACTTCTACGCCAGATGACGCAGTTCAGAAAGAGCTGAGAAAAAGCCAAGGCCACATTTTACCTGGACAAGGAAGGAAAAGTAAAGCCTCAAGCAAAAAAATTGTCATCTTATTTCATAGGAAGGTACATGGTCTGTCTGTCAATCAAAACAAACTAAAGCTATGATCACATACCCATTAAGCAAACAAGCGAAGTGAAACAGAGGTCCCAGGACATGTTCTCGTGGCTGATACCCATCTTCCGTGGTTCGGTCCTTCTGGAAAGCTATTTGGCACAGAATAGCGATTACAAAAATAGCTTTCAGTCCACTTTTGGAGAAAGCTGAAAGGGCTTCTTTACAAATTGTAAAGAACTATACAAATGTATTAATTCCCCATAGACATGTTAACCCAAGGTACTACCTCTCCCTATCCCTCTCACCCAGCAATTTTTTCTGAAATCATTCCTTGAAAATGGTCACAAATGGCAGAATATATGATCCTAAAATAACTAAAAACCAAAAAAAAGTGTTGTGTGTGTATGTATGTATGCATGTGTGTGTATATGTGTGTGTACACACACACACACACACACACACACTTCAGTTAACTTGACTTTTTAAAAAAATCCTCACCCCATAGGACATGATTGGAGAGAGGAAGAGGGAGGGAGGAACTTCCCAAAGGGACTGGGGCCGAGGGCAGGCTGTGAGGCAGGCAGAGGAGGGTATGCAAAGCTCCCATTAAAGTCTGGCAGAGTAGCCAGGCCAATATGACTCAGTGGTTGAGCGTTGACCTATGAACCAGGAGGTCATGGTTCAATTCCCAGTTGGGGCGTTTGCCTAGGTTGCAGGCTCAATCCCTAGTAGGGGTCATGCAGGAGGCAGCCGATCAATGCTCTCTCAGTGATGTTTCTATCTCTCTCTCCCTTTCCCTTCCACCCTGAAATCAATAAAAACATATTTTTAAAAAATAGAATACCCAGCCCTGACCGGCATGGCTCAATGGTTAGAGCACTGGCCTGCAGACCAAACGGTCTCTTCCCAGTCAAAGGCACATACCTGGGCTGCGAAGTTGCAAATGAAAGCTGGTATCCAAAACAGAATACTAGTTATCACACTGATTAGATTAGCAAAATACTTAATTTGGTGGTGCCCAGAGCATAGAGTGGCACTTAAACATATTCTAAGTGGGAGTATAAACTGGTAAAAACATTTTGAAGGTCAAGTTGCCATCATCTATCAAAACTGTAAATGCCCATAACCTTTGAGCCAGTAATTACGCTATGACTTAACCATCAATATACCTGAAAAGCATCTCAGGACACGTTTAAAGATGTTTATCACATCTTTTCTTTGTAATAAAAAGAAATGGGAAATAAGCTAACTATCCACCTATAGAGGCTTGTTAAGTAAATTCTGACGTACCCACTTACAACATAGATTATGTATATTACAGATCTGTTTAAAGAATGGGGTAGGTCTGCAGATGTTGCTACTTAAAGATGACTAAGTCCATTAGATGAAAAAAACTATGGGCAGAACGCTATACACAGTCTAATCCCACTTGCACATTTAAAAAGTTTATGCTGATACACACAGAAATATATTTTTTTAAATGTCTAAAAAACTATTAACAGTGGTTGCTTTTGGAAAAAGAGATTAGAAGTGGGAGAGGAAAGGGGAACTTTTCATTGTTTAGATACCTTTGTGCTGTTTTGAATTTATTACTGGCATAATAAAAAAAAATTTGCTCCTTCAATCGTGGTACTGATACAGGAAGAAAGAGATCCATGAAACAAAACTTAATTTCCAGACTTCATATATGAACGTATATAGGAATTTCATAAATGATAATAGCAGAATCTCAAATTATCAGTGAGCATTTTCAATAAATGATAAAGACAACTTGTTAATCATTTGGAAATAACAGATTCAAGGCTGTCAGAAACCACTCTAGGTATTTCAAGCAGAAAGAGATTTAACACAGAGAGCTAAGTTTCAAGTTTGTTGAAAGGGCTGGAAAATATAGTGTCACCCAGTCAAGGACTGCAGGAAGCCACCACCACGGGAGCCCACGCTGTCATGCTGCTGCTCAGACGCCTGTGCTCATCTGCTGTTGCCACTGCTCACAGAGCCAGGAGAAAGGCTCCTTCCATCTGCCCACCTCCCAGTGGGTTCTCGCTGGGAAAACCTGAACTAGAAACCCACTGCCAGGGAGTTCAGATGTTTATTTATTTATTTTTTAAACACATTTTATTGATTTTTTACAAGGAGGAAGGTAGAGGGATAGAGAGCCAGAAACATCTGTGAGAGAGAGACATCGATCAGCTGCCTCCTGCACACTCCCTACTGGGTATGTGCCTGCAACCAAGGCACCTGCCCTTGACTGGAATCGAACTTGGGACCCTTGAGTCCGCAGGCCGACGCTCTATCCACTGAGCCAAACCAATTAGGGCAGAGAATTCAGATGTTTAAAGCCTTCTAGGCCCTGTGATTCCGGGAGAACGTGGATAAGCAGAGGAAGTGGTTAGGTACGTCAGTAAGTGGTGCTGTGAAATCACTTATGCTTCTGGGAAAAACACACACTCGGGTTAAATCCTCAATTCACACCTTATATACTCATAAATGTCAGAAAAAAATTAAAATTTAAAAGGAATAATGAAAGCATCTCAATTAGACAAAGAAGACTGGGGGGTCATACGAATTACTTTCTACATTATATACTTCTGCACTGTTTACATTTTTGCAATAATTTTATAATCCATGAAAATTATTATAATCCATGTTTTTAGGAGTGGAAAGATGTGGTGAAGCTTTAACAGCCATAAACATAAAATAAGATACTATGAGCAAGGCTACCAATAACTAGGGCCTAATCTCTGTGCCCCGCACCCTCTCCCAGGCCAGGTTCCATCCCCTGTGGACCAGTGCTCTCTTCTGGCGACAGTATTTACCAAGGAATGAAGTCTCTCTGAGCAACTCACTAAGCAGGAAGCCAGGTAAAGGATTGGCAGTGTTAGTAAATAGACATGTTCATGCATACAATAAAAATGAAGCTACAGAATAAAATCCTGGTCTTGTCTTCTCCTCACCTCCCTAGTGCCTGTTTTGATGACTTTTGTTTTTATACTTTTTACATTTGTTCTGAGGGCTTTTTTGTGGCCTATTTGAGATAACAGGCAAGAGCTGAGAATCTTGAAATACCAGACTAGGAACCAATTTCAACACTGTCCCTGCAGGATGAACTTCATAGCACACTATTTTGGAGACATCAACAGTAATGGTGAGAAAAACGCATTCTTAAAAAAAAAAGAAAAAGAAAAATGCATTCTTAGACAAAGTTGAGAAATGCTGTATAATCTCTTGGGAGGAAAAAAAGAATTACAAATTATATTATATGTGTATGTTAAAGGCGCTTCTGTCAAGAAAACAGTTTAATACCATTTAGTACAAAATCTTTCCCAAGTTTATTTTTTGCACATGCAGAGATACTTTTGGGACGATGTGTTATTGAAAAACAATATTCTATTGACAATTTATCAGATTTTGCCCTGCATCCTCCTAAAAGAGTAGGTCATCAGTACGACGCCAAGTCTCTAGGAGCTGAGGACTGGCTGACATTCTCTCCCAGTGGACGAGGAGGCTGGTCCTCACCTTCTGTGAGCAGATTCTCTGATTTCAGCTGCGCCTTCCTTATGCTCTCCAAGTTCAGTTGTCGGTATTTTCTTTTAAAAAAGCCACACTAAAACAAAGGGAAGGGGAGTCCAATTTCAGTCTGAAGATACCCATCTGTCTTAGAAAACCATTTACCTGGTTGTTGCCTAAAGAGCCCTTACACTCCTTGGCTTCTCAGGCTCCCTCTGAATCTCTCCCAGTTAACACAGTCTTCCAAGACCGGTCCTAAATGCTGCCTTCCCACAGCCTTCCTGGTGCTCATTCCCGTCAGAAGTGATTTTTGACCTTTCTCTGAAACCACAGAGCTCTTTAACCTTTTTAACTTTTAATTGTGCAAAGTATTACAGTTTGGGTTTACTGGATCTCATTTATGTAAAAGTACTCAGCTCACTATGCTGAGGCTAGATGATCACGCCCGGTGTCCTACAGCAAGAAACTCACAATCTAGTAGAGAGAGAAATAATTGACACACAGTGCCACTTCTGGATTTCCAGCAGGGAGCTCACAGGAAAAGCATACACCTCAGCTCAAAGGACTCTGGAGTCCCTGGGCTGGGTTTTAAGGGAAGAGTGTGAGGAAGGTGAAAACGTAGGGAAGAGCCTGGGGGTGGGGGGATAGCTTGACTGACAGCACAAAGACACAATCCTATTTAGTTCAATTCTGGAGAAAAAAAACAAGACTTAGGGTGAGCGGGTAGAAGCTAAGGAGAATCTTGAACAGCAAAAAAAGTTTGAATATTAAAAGAGGGGAAGGGAAAAAAAAATAAAATAAAATAAAAAAATAAAAGAGGGGAAGGGAAGGAAAGGATTTAAACAGGGAACAACAACCAAATCTGTTTCAGGAAAATCTCTCTTTACTCCAATACTTCAATTAGAGTTTTATTTTTTTCAGACAGAACCTGTCTTACTCATTTGCCTACACAGATGTGTGGCTGAAGAAGGTAAAGTGGCCACACAGCCAGGCACCTAAGTCAGGGGCTGGCTGTCCCAGAAAGTACTGTGCCCAACCCCAGGGCCTGTATAAACACGATAGAACTGACCTTGAATAGCACCACTATAATCACTATCAAAACCAGAAAGCCAGCGACACTGCTTCCGATGATGAGAGGCAAAGGAAGGTACTCCTCCTCTTTCAGGAAGATGACAGTGATCTAGAACAAGACAAAGATGTGTCAGGTAAAGCAAATGGGGAAAAAAGTGCCACACATTATTTTAAGGAGCAAAATATGAGTAGAAGCTTACAGTGCTGGGATAGAAAACCTGAACTACGCCTAGCCAGTTGGCTCAGTGGATAGAGTGATGACCTGCAGACCGAAGGGTCCCAGGTTCAATTCTGGTCAAGGGTACATACCTTAGTTGCAAGCTTCTCCCCAGCCTGGGCCCTGGTTGGGGCTCATGTAGGAGGCAACCAATCAATGTGTTTCTCTCACATGGGTATTTCTCTTTGTCTTTCCCTCTCTCTTCCACTCTCTCTAAAAATCAATGGGAAAAATATCCTTGAATGAGGATAAAAAAAAAAAAAGGAAAGAAAACCTGAACTATAACTGCTGGAGGCTCAGTGTGGACAACTCTGAGAGTTAAAAACGCCAGGAAACCCAGTCATTAGGGGGCCCCCCACTACATTGAGATTTACCTCCAGGAGCTTGACCAGGTTCCCACAGTAAATACTGGAGAAAAATCTCTTGGCTTCCCAACAGGAAATACACCATTTTGAAATACACCGGAGCACTCTGATCTTTTTTTAAGCAACATTACTCATGTTTGATAATTTATTGATTTTGAAGGAGAGGGGGGGAGAGAGAAGCATCAATGTGAGAGCAGAGTATCGGCTCACTAACAGACTGAGACCTACTTATAGGATGATATACACTTACCTTCCCCCCATACCTTACCACATTACTAAAGGCCTGTTTATAGCAGTTCCTAAAGGCAAACAACACAATTTGAAGAGACAGAGCGAGCATGAGAACTAGACATAGCAAGGATGTTAGAATTATCAGACGGAGAATTTAAGACAACTATGATCAATATGCTAAGGGCTCTAATGGATAAAGCAGACAGCACGTAAGAACAAAGATAAAGAACAGACAGGCAATGTAAGTGGAAAGATGGAAATCCCAAGAACCAAAAAGAAATGCTCAAGATAAAACACTGTAACAAAAATGAAGAGTGCCTTTGATGGCTCATTTGTAGACAGAACTTGGCTAAGCAAAGATCTCTGAGCTAGATAATCAATGCAATCCTCAAAAAGCAAACAGAACAAAAACTGAAGAGAAAAAAAGAGCGCAGTAACATGATCTAATGACCAAAATAGTTTATAGCAACTATTTTGATTTGTAATACAGAAATAGAGCTAAGTCTGTCAGGAGACTGTGACCTTCTGTTAAGGATTCTCTGACGGTTTAACAGAGGGTCCCACAGGATTGAGGTCTTCAGGTTTTAAAGACTGACAGAAAATTAAGATTCTACATCCAGCTATGCCATTACACATCCTTGATCCCCAAGCTTCACCTTCAAAATGATGACTTTTTGTAAATGATCTTCCAGCTATGCTCTGACAGCTCTTTTTGAGCTTCCACAAATCCCTAAAGTCTGATAACACACTTTCCCCCACCCGAAATATATGACAAACTCTGCTCCTCACCAGACTACAGTATATGTTACTTTGAGACGGGAAAATAAATGCAAAACAGCATCCATGTGTACAACCTGTAGAGCTCTTCCTATAGAAGCGATCCCCAGCATTGTCGTCTCAACTTCAGAGTCTAAGCTGTCTTTTCACTAACAGGACTCGGCTGGGAGCTTAGGGGATGTGCTTCCCAAGTGAGACCCAGATATGGACGTTCCAAGTTGTGGCCAGCGTACACACACATCATGGTGCCAGGACTTAAGTGGGGCCCAAGGACCATCCAAACTTCTCTGCCTGGCCCCAGCCAGGTAGCTCAGTTGTTTGGAGCAACACCCCATGCACTGAAAAGGTGCGGGTTCCATTCTTGGTAAGGGCACCTATGGAGGCAACAGATTGATGTTTCTCTCTCTCTTTCTCCCTATAAAATATTTTTTTTAAAAAAACCATATAAAACAGACAGACAAACGGGGGAAAAAACAAAACAAAACACCTCTGCTTGTCCAAAACAGTGAGCTCCTTTCACACAAATGTTTAAGCACCAAGGTCAGCAATGCTTCGGAGAGAAATTCTGTCTGGGGTAGAAGGCTGGACAAATTTATCTTTGAGGCCTCTTCTAATTGAGCTAGATGGTGGTTACTCCCTAGGGTTGACCCTCCAGGCACTATTTACGTAGCTGACCTTAAAAGGATTAGGTTCTAGGCCGTGACAGCTAGGAGGGAGCAAAGCAACAGAGAGGGAGGAAGAACAGGAAGGCAGCCTGTTTTTTCTTCTATGGAAGCAAGGGGGCGGGGGGCAGGGGGAGGGAGGACAAGGAAAGTGATGAAAGGAAGCCCCAAGGTGACAGTGGTTTACCAGATCAGAACTGAGTAGAAGAAACATTCCTATTTCTCAAAGTCTCTTCCCTTTCCCCTCTCCCAAACCCACAGGTTTCCAAGGTGCCCCAGGGCTGCCCGGTGGAGGTGAAGGGAGAAGCAGGACATCACTGCTTGTAGCAAACATTGATGGGGGCCTCCTCCACAGCCATTCTCTCCTTTTAGTTTTATTTCAAGTATTTTATTGATTTTTTTTACAGAGAGGAAGGGAGAGGGATAGAGAGTTAGAAACATCGATGAGAGAGAAATATCAATGAGGTGCCTCCTGCAAACCCCCTACTGGGGATGTGCCCACAACCAAGATACATGCCCTTGACCAAAATTGAACCTGGGACCCTTCAGTCCACAGGTCGATGCTCTATCCACTGAGCCAAATCAATTAGGGCCATTCTCTCCTTTTAGATTTTGTTCAGAAACCATGACTGGTCCAAGCTAATCAAGCAAAGCCTGGTTGCCCCCTTTGCCAATGAGACAAAGGAGCCAGACCATTGACCCTGGTCTGCCTCCCTTACTAGATAAACAGCAGATCCTTTTATGGTATATAAGCAGGAGTCTTCCCTTACCCACAGCTGATATGCACTTGGATATACTGCTATTTATACTCACAGATTCACTGTAAGTCAGGTGCTTATTGTCAGGAACTACTTAATACTTTGCTTAGGGTATCAAATTTAAAGAAAAAATTATAAGAAATCTATACTGTAGAATAAAAATATCAGTAAGAGGAGGAAGTACCTAAATAAATTATTTAAGAATGTGCATATCAGAAACTGTTAACAAAAACTCCCTTTGGGAAGAGGAAGTTGGTGTTGGGAAGAGGGGAAGTAAAGGAACCATCATTTTTCATTTGGTATCTTTCTATAAGGCTTGGATCTTCTTCTAAGCATTATTGGATTTTCTAAAAATCTGGACAGTGGGATAATGGGGCACTTCTCTTTCTTCCATATCATTTTCTCTATTAGAAATGCCTAAAAATAAAGGAAAATGTTATTCCTGACAGTCTAGAGAGCTGTTCCTTTCTCCTCCTCCTCCAGAAAGAAAATCAGAGGATCCAATATTTAGCAATCCAGTCTCACTCTCTTAACATTCCTTCTAATAATGCATCATGCCTAACTAAAGAGCTCACAGATGGAGCATCTCGAAAGCCAGCAGCACATCTAGGTGAGTGTCAACAAGAATGACAACTCAGGGGAGCACACACAGCATCTGGCCCATAGATCACAGACATCCGTTTGACCTGTAGTCAGACTTCAGCAAAACCAACCCCAGGAGTTCCAGTGCTTAGTCTAAGTCTTATCAAAGAAGTATGCACTCTGAGTGTTGTAACTGGTTAAGATTATAATTAAACTCTGATACTACACATGAGAGAGTTCATGCATACAAACAATAATTTCTCACTTTGGGAAAAATATTTTAAATACCTTTTCAAATCAAAGCATATGTAGCTTTTGGTTCCAGCTTAGTTATTTCAGTTTAGACTTCCTCAGCTTAAGCCTCTTATTTAATTGCCTCATTTCACAGATGGAAAAATTGAGGCAGAAGCTGACTAGCTCCAGGTCACAGAGGCAGCTGGTGGCAGAGTCAAGATCAGAGGTGTAAGACTGAAAACAGGAACAGGGCCACGGCAGTACTGTACAGGGGCTCTAAGGCTGAGCACAGTTCTAGGACACCGCCCCGAAGACAGGGATTACCTTAGTTCTGTGGTTCTCTGCATTCAGACCCTCATACAGAGACTTGTTGAAAGAAATTTCACCAAGGATCTGCAGTTCAGTTGCATCTCTTAGGAACTGTAAGGGGAGAGGGGGGAGGAAACATGTTTTTAGACATGGACTGTTTCTGTACAGTATTCACCATCCTTCCTTTATTTGCGTTCCATCCTATGTATTCCTTAGCTTAATGAGCTCAGCAACCACAAAGTTACCCAAGCAAAAAACCTGTGGTTATTCTCAACTTTTCTCTCTACCTCATGTCACACCTTCACCCACCCCACCCAAGTCAGTTTTCTTGACCATTTTTCCTTTTTTTGGTTAATCCTCACCGAAAGTATTTTTCCCATTGATTTTTAGAGAGAGGAAGGGAGTGAAGGAGGTGGGGTAGGGAAACAGGGGAAGGAAGGGGGAGGAGAGAAACATTAATGTGAGAGAGACTGGGGCTCAAGATTGAACCTGCAACCCAGGTATATGCCCTTGACCAGGAATCGAACCTGCCACCTTTTGGTACATGGGCTGATGCTCTATGCACTGAGCCACACTGGCCAGGGCCATTTTTCTTTTTTGAGCCTCTCTTGCACCTGTCCCTTTTCCTCCATTCCCATAGCTATTTCTTCAGTTCAGATCTCATCAGTCATCTGGATCACTGCAAGACGTTCAACTGGGCTGTAGTTCCCACTTTTGAATGAGTAATCAAGGAAGGCCTCTCCAAGGTTACATGTGAGCTAAATACAAGAAACCACACATATGAAGATCTGGGAGAAGAACACTGTCATGGAGAAGGAAGAGCAAGTACAAAGGGCCTGTGGCCAGAACAATATGGAACAATATGGAGGAACAGAAAGGACAGAACAGCTGGAGTATAAGAAGTTGGGCCGAGGAGAGTACTAGGAGATGAAGTCGAAGAAGAAATCAGAGACCAGATCATGCAGGGCCTTACAGACTACTGAAAAGGTACGAATTTTAGGATAAATGTATTAAAAAGCATAATGTTTGTTTCTAAAAGGTAGTTGTTGCCCTAGCCAGTTTGGCTCAGTGGATAGAGCGTGTCGGCCTGTGGACCCAAGAGTCCTGGTTTCAATTCTGGTCAAGGGCACATACCTCGGTTGCAGGCCCCTCGCTGGCCAAGGCCCTGGTCAGGGTGCATGCAGGAGGTAACCAATCGATGTGTTTCTCTCACATCGATACTTCTCTGTCTTTCCCTCTCTCTCCCACTCTCTCTAAAAATCAATGAAAAAATATCCTAGGGTGGGGATTAACAAAAAATTAAAAAATAAATAAATAAATAAAAGGTAGCTGTGTGAGGAATGTTCAGAGAGGGCATGGCAAGAGCAGAGGCAAGAAGAGCAGACAGAAGGTTGCAGCAACAGTCTGGGCAAAAGAGGGCAGCCTGATCGACAGAGTAGCAGTGGCCAAGCAGAGAAGTGAATGGATTTAGAATATATTTTGCAGGTGGAATAAGAGAGTTTGCCGTGGGAATAGATATGCGCAAGTAAGAAAGGGAGGCGTCCCACGAAATTCCTAGAAAGTAACGGGAGTGGTGAGTTACCCTGAGGAACTGGGTCAGGAACAGGTTGGGGCAGAAGGTGGGTCAGGAGACATGTGATATGTGAGATGCCCGTTTCCAGCTATGGATCTTTCTAGGGGAGCCAGATGCCCGTGAGCTGCAGGAGAATCAAATCTGGAGCATTTCGCAGTCTCGAGTACCTGCTTAGCCTGACTCACGGAGAGCTCCGCTGCGACCGTCACATTTTCTCTCTCCGAAGTGATGGCACAGCTCACCGAATGCCACTCCTCCACGGGCTGGGAAAGGAAAGGCTGGTTAGCGCCATCCCTCTGCGTACGGAAAAGCTGCTGCGGTAACTCTCAGCACACAGGGCACCTGGAGGTCCCAGGACAGATGTGAGCAGTTTCCTCGCTCACCTTGGCGGAAGCCTAGCCGCAGCCTTGGCACACAAGACCCGGTGAAGAGACCAAGGAGGGCGCTGGGGCCGCCCTGCACGGGCTTTCGGGGGGGAAACGCCGGAAACGTTGTATCCGGGCCCTTCAGGTCACCCGCTCCAGACCCCCCCTCCTTCCCTTGGCCGTTCGGGACCGCCGCGCTCACCTGAACCGCCTCGCTCCCACAGAAGCGCTCCAGACGCTGGGTGCACACGGTGGAAGCCTGAAACGAGAGCCATCCCCGCGACGAATGAGGACGCGAAACCGCCGTCGTCCAGCACCCTCCGCCCAAACCCGCGAGCCCGTCGTGATACGCATGCGCGCAGGAGGGCGCTAGGACCCGACGTGCCGGCCGGCCGGTGGGCGTGTCTACGTCGACGTCAGCGTCCTCCAGATGTCTCGCGATGTTTGCATTTGAACAGGTTGGCGGGTGAGCGCTATGGCGGAGCCAGTCCCGCGACCCCGGAACCGGCTCTTACGAACGTATGGGGCTGCGGGCGGCGGAGGGCCGCGGTGGCGGTCGGGCCGGGCAGGCGCGCAGTGGTTCGCGCCTCAAGATACAAAGCGTGTCTTCAGCAGCACCAGCAGCAGCAACGCCAGTAGTGACGAGCCCTCGCCCTCGGTCGCCTCCGACGATTCTGATGACCCCGACTTCTGCAGCGAGGTGGGTCTGCGGCGGAGGCGAGCTGGCGGGCGGATCTCCAAGGCCCGGCCGAGCCTGATCATGACTCCAAGACGCCTGAGGCTGCGAGCGCGGCCGCCGCGGAAGTGCAGCACCCCCTGCAGCCCACTCGGTCCGCCGCCCTTCCCCAGCAGCACCCCGGGCCGCCTCAGCGGGGACCTCAGTGTGTGCAGCCAGCCCAGCGACGGCGGCCAGCTGGGCACCAGTGCCTCCTTATTCAGCTCCCCAGCCTCTCCAGGCCCCGGTCCTGGGTCCCCAGCGCCAGGAGACAGTGTCATAGGTACCGGCCCCTCTACCTCTCTGGATCAAGCACCTGGTTCCTGCTCCCAGGAGGCAGCAACAGGAGGAAGCAGGTTCACCAGATTGGCCCACCAAGCGCGTTCAAGCCTCACGTCGGCTCTGTTTAGCCTTATGGACTCAGGAAACCCGGAGGATTCTGAGTTTGGGACAGGTGGGAAGAACATGAGGGAGTCCTGCTGTGAAAGGGAACTGATGGGGAAGAGGCTGGAGAGCCCAGGTTTATCAAGCATGCGAAAGAAGAGGGCCACAGACAAGGACTCTTGTCAAGAGACTGGGACTCAAGGGGCTGTCCAGACAGAATATGAGGAGGCCAGTGGTTGCGAGAGCTGTAAAGGACCTGGGAAAACCAACAGGCCTGAGAAAACTGGGCCAAACCAGAAAAGGAAACATCAGGAGGCAGTAGAAACCTCTCTCCTCCATTACGACCAGTTTAAGAAGGGCCAAAGGATGGGAAAAGATTCATTCCTTACCCAGGATCTGACTCAATTCCAGAATGACTGCTCTTGGACCAAAGCCAGGGCTTCCTTCAGTTTCCATAAGAAAAAGATCGTGACTGCTGTGTCAGACGTGTGCAACAACGCCACTACCAGTTCCCCCTCAGGGTCCTTCATATCAGAATATTCAAACTCTCCTGTCCTGAACAAAACAAGCAGTGCTCCATCACCTTGGCACTCCTCTTCCATGTATTTGCTAACCCCCTTAAAGACACTACATGTCGCAGACCAAAAGGCATCTGATGCTGAAAAGGTTTATAGGGAATGCAACCAGGAGGGTCCTATCCCCTTTAGCTCTTGCCTTTCCATGGAAAGACTGGAATGCTGTGAGAAGGTTGGGGAAGGAGTGTTTGGGGAAGTGTTTCAAACAATTGATAATTGTACACCAGTAGCCCTAAAAATCATTGCTATTGAAGGACCGGATTTAGTCAATGGTGCCCATCAGAAAACATTTGAGGAAATCCTTCCAGAGATCATCATCTCCAAAGAGTTGAGCCTCCTGTCTGATGCTGTATGCCACCGCACAGAAGGCTTTATTGGGCTGAACTCGGTGCACTGTGTTCGTGGACCTTACCCTCCCTTGCTCCTCAAAGCCTGGGATCACTATAACTCAACCAGAGGGTCTGCAAATGACCGGCCTGACTTTTTCGACAAAGACCAGCTCTTCATTATACTTGAATTTGAATTTGGAGGAACTGACTTAGAGCAAAGGAGAAAGACGTTGTCCTCCATAGCTACTGCAAAGAGCATTCTACACCAGATCACCGCATCCCTTGCCGTTGCAGAGGCATCGCTGCACTTTGAGCACCGAGACTTACACTGGGGGAATGTGCTCTTAAAGAAAACCAGCCTCAAGGAAGTCCACTACACCCTCAGCGGGAAGACAGGTACTATCCCCACCTGTGGGCTGCAAGTCAACATCATTGACTACACCCTGTCACGCTTGGAGCGGGATGGGGTCGTGGTTTTCTGTGACATTTCCAGGGATGAGGACCTTTTTACAGGTGAAGGTGACTACCAGTTTGAGATCTACAGGCTAATGAAGAAGGAGAACAACAACTGCTGGGGTGAATACCACCCTTACAGTAATGTGCTCTGGCTACATTACCTCACAGATAAGATTCTGAAAGAAATGGTCTTCAAGAGGAAATGTAACACCCCTGCCTTGAAGCAAATAAAGAAAAACATCATACATTTCCATCAGACAATGCTGAACTTCAGCTCTGCCACTGACCTGCTCTGCCAACACAGTCTATTTAAGTAAGTCAAAGGTGCCTTACCGCCCCAAAGTGGGAGAGACCACTAGCCTTGAAAGTCCCCCGTGTTGTTTTCGATCTCTCTCCCCAGGGAAGGGTGAAATTCCTATTCTAACCAGCTTTTCAAACAAGAGTTTTGTTTCCAAGTGGGAACTGAAATGTTTGTGGAAATCTTTAAACAACAAACATTCTTTAAAAATAAACTACACATGAGAACAAGTGTTTACAACTTTTAAGCCCTCTTTCTGTCAGCCGAGTCTATTCTGTAGGTTTCCATATTTTCATTTTTGAGCCTTGACACTTTATGTAGCCTAAGGGGAAAAAATTTCAGGAAAAAGTAATTCAGCCCAAGGTCTCAGCTGTCATACTAATCAGAGCCTATAGGTATTGGCAGGCTGGCTTTGGGAACCATACTACAGCTCAGGAATCAACCGAGAGCAAAGAGGCTGTAGCAAAGCAGAGACCAAGACAGATTGAAGGGAGAAAGAAAAGGAAGATGGTAGACAGTTTATAGGGAGACATGCAAGAAACGCCATATATCTATCAAGCTCATTTGCCAGTCACAGAGAAGTAAAATTTAACAATTTTCAACAGGAAAATAAATGTCTCCATGGCTACTAAAAAAGTTTTGAGTTTTTGCTTGTTATCAAGGGAAGTAAACAAACATTGCTTTAAGAGGTGGGTGGTTGATATTCCTTCTGAACATGACTTTGATAATTTACTACTAATGTGTTCTCAGGTTAACTAATCTTGTTTTTACTCTTTTTCTAGAACTCTAGTTTTTATACCTTTGAGAATCTATAGTCACTCTGAAAAGAGTTGCAATCGTGATAGAGTCAAGAACCGCCTCTAAGTACCTGAGTCTTTGTCAGGTTCTTCACTCTTATAAGCCGGAGCCCTTGTAATTTAATTGGAACACAGATTTGCAGCTGGAATTCGGCTCCAAAGAAATTTTCCCCATGGATCTGCAAAGTAAAGAGTAGGAAGTCAGAGTTGGTGTTGCTTTGCCACTTGTAGCTTTGCAATAATAAATGCTAAGCACTTACATTGAAGGAGAATTCTTTGTGGTCAGAAAGCCCCTGGCTTGTGTTCATGTACATCACTGCTGGTCTGCAATTGAGAGGACACGTGTTAGGCCTCAAGGCCCCCTTGTTTTAAGTGAACCTGAATGCTACTAGTTGGGTACACTAGGACAGAGGGCACCAGATCCTTAAGAGGGATCAAAGCTAAATATCAAAGTGTAAATTGGTGGTAGGGCAGTTGGGAGCAGGCAGAATATTTGAATAGTATATATTTGGGCTGCTGCTTTACCTAATTATCATTCTTCAGAGTGGCCTGCCTTTTCTCCTTCCTTCCTTTTCAATCCCATAGCCCCTCTCTTCTTCCCTTCTTAGCATCATGTCAGGACCCTTTTGTAGCAAGACCAGCTGACATTACTACTTTGATTACTACCATGGGTTTCTAGAAACCAACTGTTAGTGTCCCAGAGATTGATGGGAGCCTGGGTTTTAAGCAGCCTCCTCTCAAAGGAAGGCAGTACCCCTATCCAGCCTGCCCACCAATTCCACCCACAAGAGAGAATGCTCAAAACTGTCCCCCAGGTGTTGGCCCCTTGGAGGTCCTTACTTGGGAAGAACTGCAATGAAGGCATGCTTGAAGTGAAGTCTGTGGGTCTCTCTGACCAAAGAGCTTCTTTCCTCGGCACTAAGAAATAAGAGTGTCAGTGCACAGCACACCTGCTTTGTACATATGGCTGCTTCTATACCTTCGCTTCCCAAGGTTATCAGGGGTCAGATAAGAAAAGACTCTTGGAAATAAGCAGAGTGCAGAAGAGTTGCTAGAAGTCCAGACTTGGAGAAACATTGATTTAGAAGGGTTTCTCAACCTCAACAATATTGACATTTTGGGTGAGATAATCCGTTGTGAGAGGCTGTCCTGTATATTGTAAGATGTTTAGCAGCATCCCTGGTCTCTACCCACTAGATGCCAGTAGGACCCCCCAAGTCGTGTACATCAAAAATATCTTCACGTAGCCTGGCCGGCATGGCTCAATGGTTGAGCATCGACCTATGAGCCAGGACCTCACAGTTCAATTCCTGGTGAGGGCACATGCCCGGGTTGCTGCGGGCTCGATCCCCAGTGTGGGGCGTGCAGGAGGCAGCCAATCAATGAGTCTCTCAGCACTGATGTTTCTATCTCTCCCTCTTCCTTCTTCTCTGAAATAAATAAAAATATATTTTAAAAATATATATCTTCAGGTATTGCCCCTGAGGGGCAGACTCACCCTTATTTGAGAACCCTTTCCCAACACTGTATCCCATCCTACCCCCAAACATAGAGGTTTTGCAGGCAAAAGCTTCCCCAAAATTAAATGAACCGGAATTAGAACTCCAGTCCAAGGCTCATTTTACCAGACTATACCATAGTTTTACTTTGTGTGTCAGTGAAAGAATGTTTTAAATATATTTGCTAACCATGGGGACACAGGTGCCTTCTCTGGGCTAACTGAAGTTCCCTTCTTCTCGGCACATGGGAGGGAGGTTTCTTCCAGGGCCGTAGCCTGGGTCTGCTGTGTCACAAGCACTACTTACTTTGTGATTGTCACAGTGATGTCAGCTGTCCTGTTTGGAAAGGCACTCTCCTCTAGCTGCCAAACTACTGAAAAGTTTGCCTATTTTGAAAAAAAAAAAAAAAGAGAGAGTAAAAAAAGTCACTTCATTCTTCTCTATACCACTCACAATTCAAACTACTTCCTACTAACGAGACAGACCTGGGAAATAATTTATATTGCTCACATTTTTGTATCATAGCAGGCTTCCACATTTGATATTCCATGTAACCTTCTTATTCCCCTTTACAACTGAGCAAACATTCCTGAGATTCTCACAGCACAAAGATCCTCAGTGGCACATCAGGGACTCAGCTCAGGACTAATAACTTTGGGTCTGATGACCCTTCCATACTACCTGCTATTTCACTCTGTAGTGAGCCAACAATTTGTCTGGCTGTATTCCCCCACCCACCTCTCCCTACTTTCAGAGCGGACTTGGCAATTCTAAGCACAGCTATGGATTGACGGTACAGTGAAGGGAAGCATGGGACCACAACTGAGATTCCAATGAGACTGGAAAGTAGAAGTTACCAACTCTAGGGTAGTGAAACAAGTCAGCCAATCAAAACACTCACAGATGCCCTCCTGAGTATGGGGTGACCAATCTTGCACTTCATGACCAGGATAGAAGCAGCTGGCTTAGGGTCATCACACTGAATATTTGGGGAAGGAGGCTGTTAACACAGAAAAGACTGTTGTTAAAAGGCAAAAAAGAAGAGCAGTTTTCTCACCAATTTAGCATCATTTGCTCTTTTTTTTCACATTCAAGACACCTTGCCCAGAGCTGAGGACACAAATCAGACTTGGTCCCTATCTTCCTCACAAGCTGGGCAGGAGGGATCAGTGGTAGATGGTTGAGGAATTTAAATACAAGGCCTAAGGAGTGGTACAGAGAACAGCAGTAGAGAAAGATGAATTTCTCTGTACCTCTGTGAGAGAGGTACAGAGAACAGCAGTAGAGAAAGATGAATTTCAACTTGGACGAATGAAAGTCTTCATAGGGAAGGAGACATTTGAATTGGGCCTTGGGTCAATGCAAATTTCACATACTGAGATGGACTAGAAGGCTAGCATGAGCCCAGCACCACCATGCTGCCCTTTTCAATCCTGGTTCCTCATCTGGACCACTGAATACAGAGAATGATTTGAGCAACTACTTTTTTTTTTTTTAACTACTATTTTCTTAATTCTCCCAAGGAGGGTGCATCACCAGTTCCATTCTGGATGCTTAGGAGATCATTTCATTCTTTCCATATAATGGATGCTGTCCTAGCCCGACTAGCCTAAGACCTTCAGGGACAGACCATAGTCTGACAAAGCCAGGTTTATTGGTTCATTACAGAGTAAAACTTCACTGGTGTGTCTTACCAAACAAAGGAAAAGACAGTTACTGAAGGACTCCGGGGAAGGGTGGTGTTGAGGTGAGATGTAAATGAGGCAGTGTTTTGATAGGTTAAAAATCAGGGCTGTGTAAAAGGGTCCCTCAACATCAGGTCTGCACTGCGGAGTGGTCCCAGGGACCCATGTCCTTGGGAACTGTTCAGATGGATGTGAAATGCTTTATGTGCAGCTCTGTACCTCAGAAGGACATAGACTGCTTCTCTTTGTCAAAGCGACTTAGATTCTCCAGCCAAGGTTGAGATGGTTTCATAATTACAGATACAACTTCAAACAGCAAAGTTTCTGATTTCCAAAGACTTTAGAGAACACAATTACTCAATGTTTGTAGCTGCAGGGTGTCCTTGGCAAAAATACCATTTCCTAGTATCTTGCAGCTGGCTTCCTGTCTGCAATCCCAGGCTGATGAATGGCAGGGCAGACTTTACATTTTAGTCCCAACTAACTTATTAGAGATTATTTCTCTCTCAGAACCTGGGTTAGGGAAGGCTGCAGGCAGGGAGGAGTGATTACAGCAAAATGGCACCATTGAAGGTTTGTGAGACAGAGAATGGCATGACTGGATCCCATGGCATGTAGTTGGATGGAGGGGCTTCATCCAGTTAATTTATTTTTTAAATATATTTTTATTGATTTCAGAGAGGAAGGGAGAGGGAGAGAGAGATAGAAACATCAATGATGAGAGAGAATCATTGATCCACTGCCTCCTGCACACCCCCTACAGGGGATCAAGCCCACAACCTGGGCATGTGCCCTGACCAAGAATCCAACCATGACCTCCTGATTCATAGGTTGACACTCAACCACTGAGCCACTCCCGTTAATTTAAATCATTTATTGAATGGACCAAGATGAGGCTGGAGGCAGTTTGGAGGTTGCCATAAAAAAAGAGAGTGTGCAGGGAGGAAAAGCCATGAATGGCATGTTTCCCAAAACTGCTGTCATAGTTACCTTTTGTATCCTCTTAAACTGTAAGTTTCTGGGGTAAGTCAAAGCCATGTTTGTCATGTAGGAATCTTCCCCAGAGTTAGTTAGGCTGATGTTCATTGTCAGCTCCTTTGTGACACCCACCACCAATTCCGTCCTGCACAGGGTAGCAAATAGATAAGCGTTACCAGTTTATTATTCTGTAAAAACCTCGATGCAATGCAATAGCACATTCAACTAACTTCTTAGATAAATTGCCTAAAGGATACACTTAGCCTAGATTTTCTTCCCCTTAACATAAGCAAACACCTGGACCTCCACACCCACTTCAGTTGCTGTGCGAGATAATAATAATGGCTATCATTTATTTAGTCTTTTCCATGTGCCAGGGTCTGTGCTAAATGCTTCACGTGCTCAATTTATCCTCATAATAACCCTATGAAATAGGATGGTTATTCTTCATCTTATAGAGAAGGAAACAGAAGCCAAAAGAGGCTCACTAATTTGCCTGAGGTCTAGCAACCTCAAAAAGGAATTGGGAGAATTGGATCTAAATCCTCTTTCTGTTACCAATTCTCTGTGACCGTAGGCAAGGCACTCCCTTACAAAATTCCATCCATTTCACATCTATTTATGGAGTAGCTTTCCTGTGCCGGATACCCTACTCAACACTACAGTAACAGTGGTGTGTGAGACAGGCACCATCCCTGCCCCTTTCCTGGCCTTAGCTTTCCCTCCCACACAATCATTCAGCCCCTTCTAATTCAAAGGCTATGGCTTAAACCAGGAGTCTGCTCAGCCTGGTGAAGAGAAGACGTGGGGCTTTGTGGGAGCTTCCTTCAGTCTGCTGAGGTGCATTGGGGCCCTACGTGGAGAACAACTACCAGTAATTGAAATCTGCAGGAAAATGTGTCACTGGTACAAAGAAAACTTTCTAGCCGTCTGACATAGTCAAAGACGGAATATGTAGCTCTGGGAAGAAACCATGTGCTTTGTTGTGTTGTTTTTATCACAGCTGAAAAGCGGACATTGATTGGAGGGAGAGAGGGGTCAGAGCCAGCCTGCTGTGGGGATCCATCTGAGGGATGGCACATGTCTGAAATAAGACAGTAGTGGTTGGGATGGAGGGAAGGGATAGAAACCAGAGATGGCAAGGCTGTACTTGCAGGCAGAGCACAGGGAGAGAGGACTCAAGGATGAGTCCCAAGGTTACAGCCTGGATGACTGATGAGGGAGAGACCACAGGAGGAAGGGCAGAGGAAGTCGACAGAGAGTTAAGTCTGGGACATGATGAGAGGTGTTTATCGGATAACAAGGTAGCGATGTTGAAATGTCAGTTGGATGCACTGTTCCAGAACCCAGGAAAGCGATCTGAGAGTTGTCAGAATATTTTAACAGGGACAGTTTCAGAGGCCCTGAATGCAAACACGGATATGTGCACACGTGATTTTCTAGGGAGAAGAGTCTGTAGTTTTCCTTAGATTCTTTGGGAGATCTATGTCCATAAGGTCAAAAACCACTGAAGTGTTTGGATGATAAAGATTAGGCTTAACAATAATCTTGAAGAAAAAAAAGAGACTGCTTGCTATATATGTACACTAGGGGGTGATGTAGGGCCAGCTGTGTGTGCTATGTTCTAGTTCACACAGATTGGCTAAGAGGGCAGTGCTTGGTTCCATTAATTCCCTGTTGGAAGCAGTTGTGTTTGCTTGTTAGGCTGGATTCCAAAGCACTCAAAAGTCTTGAATTGGATCCTTATCGATTGAGATGGGCAGCGCTAAGCCATCCACATCTGAAACACAAGTCTTGCAAACGTTTAGAAGCACTGGCCATCGGTACCATGTTATACACGCAGCACTGGTAGCCGGGAGGGCATTTAAGACACCATACGTCCCAAACCAAACTTGTGATCTCTTCCTGCCTTCCAAAGTCATTCTTTCAAAGGCTTCCCCAGTTCAGTTCTTGGCATCACTGCTGTCCTAGAACTTTGCGGTCATGGAAGTGGTTATCGCTGTGCTGTGCAGTATCACTAGCCATATGTGGGTATTGCGCACCTGAAATGTGCACAGTACAACTGAGGGGCTAAAATTTTAATTTTATTTAATTAAAATTAAAATTGGACGGCACAGTTCTAGATGCTCAGGCTGAAGCCTTGAAAGATTCCTTAGACCCCTCTCTTTCCCTCACTCCCCACCTCCAATCTGTCATCAAATCCTATGGGCTTTAACTTCAGAACATAACCACCTTCATTGCTACCACCCTGGCCCAAGGCACCATCCCTTCTCACCTGAGTTATTGTAAGAGCTCCCTGCAAGCTCCCTGCTTCCACCTTTGCTCCTACAGTCTGTTCTCAACACAGCAGCAAGAATGACCCGGTGAAAAATAAAAGATCATCCATTCCTCTGGCTTTCCAGCTCCCAGTAACAGCCCCATGGAAGGCCTGTGCAGCCCCGGGTGACCGTCCCTGCCCACACATTGCCTGTCCCTCCTCATGCTACTGCCACCACACTGCTGTCCTGGCTGTTCCTCCCACCTCCAGGCGTGCTCCCATCCAGGGCATTTGCACTTGCTCTTCCTTCCAATACCCACATAGTTCATTCCTCGATCTCCGGTGTGTACCAAAATGCCTCCTCAGCGAGCCCTTTCCTGACCACTCCGTTTAAAACTGCCACCCCACCTCCACCCGTACTCCCTCTCACCTTCCCTGCCTTATCTTCATAGTAAACTTGACAACATAATATTTACTTATTTGTTATCTTCTCCCCCTAAAAGCAGCAGGAAGGCAGGGCTCTTTGTCTGTGTTGCTCGCTGCTGTATCTGCAGCACCTGGAGTGCTTGGCACAGAGTAGACGCTCCATAAACATTTACTGAATTAAGTAATTTGATTAAGAGGTGAGTCAGGGAAGAGGTTGCCTCTGACACTGGCTTATGAAAATAGCATTGCCCAGGATGTCAGAGACCTGGGTTCAAGTCTACCAGATGACCCCTGTGACCCCATGCAGGCTCCCAACTACTGAGTCTGTTCTCTAATCTATAAAATGGGAAAGCAGATCTCTGTGTTGCCTCCCTTATGGGATGGCTGGGGAAGCAAGTCTATCTAATAAAGAGGGAATATGCTAATTGACTGTCACACCCTCAAAGATGGCGGTGCCCACAGCCACAAGATGGCGGCACTCTGCGCGCCTGCCTTTGGAGTCCCCCGGTCATCTCAGCCCCCAGCCTCCTATGGCCAGCCCGAGGCGCAGGCAAGCCTTGGATGTTGGCTGCCCAGCCGCCCAGGTCCGCCCAAGGCTCAGATAACTAGGGCCGGCCGAGGCTTGCACTGCTGGCAGTGGCAGCAGCAGAGGTGTGATGGGGCGTCGCCTTCCCCTGATCACTGGGTCACCTCCCACCCCTGAGGACTCCCGGACTGTGAGAGGGGGCAGGCCGGGCTGAGGGACCCCCCCCCCATCCAGTGCCTGAATTTTCATGCACCAGGCCTCTAGTGAGATAATAAATGCAAAGCCCTTTGTGGGCCATGAGGGGAAGGAGAGGGAATGAGCAACTGATCCTGATGAGAGGTTGGTTCAGGTAAGTCAGGAGGAAGTTGACTACAGAAACTGTGATGACTGGATTCGACTCACTGAGAGGTGGTGGCCAGCTGTAACTCAGCAACACAAAACAGCTTATTCTTGCAGGCCTTCTCGTAGGGCAGCTGTAACGAGACAGGGGCAGGATTAGCCCAGGGACCCCGCCATCCCTAGAAGCCTTGCCTTGTGATCTCCTTAGGACATGCTGGACAGGCTGGGTTGTGTCCACATGGCTGTGACTGTGACATTTCTTGATCTGGCAGGGGTAGGAGGAACAGTTGGGTAACAGATGGCAAGTGACAGTCTGTCAGGTAGGGGGTGTGTTTGGTCCTACAACACAGGTATACCATGAGTCAGGCCTCTGGCCAAGGTAGAAAATGGGGTGACCTTCATGGAATGGTGGGAGGGCCTGTCACATTTCTATCACCAGAATTAAGCACCAACACTCACAACTCACTGTGTACTTTGAAATTTTGGGGAGGAAAACCTATATGAAGAAGAGTTTTCTTAGTCCTTTCAAGTAGAGGTAGGAACAGCAGGGGCACAAATGGAAGACACCTAATCAATTATTGTCAAGATCCAAAAAACAAACAAACAATTATTGTCAAAATCCAGTCCTGCACACCCTCTGAATCCGTGGGTAGTCTTTGAGGGTTAAATATTCCCCTTGCAATCGTGCCTACACTAAACCAAACTAATTCAGAGAGTCACAGTGGGTCCACAGGCCCAGTCAAAGTTGAAAAGCCCTAGTTCAGATTGAAAAATCAAAGTTTCTAAAGAATCTGGGTGTTTTTGTTTGTTTGTTTTATTGATTTCAGAGATGAAGGGAGAGGGAAAGAGAGCTAGAAACATCAATAATGAGAGAGAATCATTGGTTAGCTGCCTCCTACAGGCAGGCCCCCCACTGGGGATGGAGCCTGCAACTGGGCATGTGCCATTGACCGGAATCTAATCCGGGTCCCTTCAATCCGTAGGCCGACGCTCTATCCATTGAGCCAAACCAGCTAGGGGTGGGTTCTTTTTTTATTATGAAGGAAACACAGCCAGCTTCTTAACTGGGAAATCTCTGCATTTATGTCCCCAGCAGCCAGTGACCGCATCAGCAGCTTACGCAAGGACTCTGCCCAGGGCCTGAAGCAGGAATGGAGCCCAGAGCTAGAAAGGAAGCCTCCTACTTCCTGGAGACTGGAGATGCAATTTGCAGAAGTCAGAACTTGACACTCCGACTGGGTCAATAGTTTGGGGCAAAGTTTTTTGGATTTTCTTTAGTTTTGTTTTTAATATAGACAAGTAGCCTGCTCTCTTTCACCCAAACCCAGTGAGAGCGAGCAAGGTTAAACTATAAGCTCCTAGCTAGAACTCATTTTCTGGAAACATCTGTGTACTTAAACTAATACCAAATCACGCCTCCTCGTCCATTTTACCAGTGGAATAAAAAATGTCTTTGCCAAACCATCAAAGTAATAATTGATTCAGGTAAGAATCATGAGTGGATGTTAAACAGGATACATTCATAATCTCCAAGCATCGCCTATAAGATACTTATTCATGACCAGGGGAAATAGCACCAGTCATGGGACAAAGCAGTGTGCCCCTGATATGACACCTCGAAGGACCAACTTCACTTCTGTGATATTCTTGCCCAAAACACACAATCTAATCTAATCTTGAGGAACATTGGACAAATTCAAGTTGAGAAACATTCTACAAAATAACTGGCCTGTATCCTTCAAAAATGTTGAAGTCATTAAACAAAGACTGAGAAACTGCTCCAAATTAAAGGAGACCAAAGATAAGTGATGACAAAATGCAATACATGATGCTGGACTGGCAAAAAAAGTTTTTTCTTTTGCAATAAAAGATGTTAATAGGACAACTGATGAAATTTAAATAAATTAGGTAATAGTATTTTATTATTTCCTGATTTTGATCATTGCACTGAGGTTTTGTAAGAGAATGTCCTTGTTTTTAGGAAATATATACTGAATACTGGAGAGTAAGGCATCAAATCTATAACTTACTCTCAAATGGTTCAGAAATATAAATGTGTGTATATGTGTGTAATTTGTATATATGTATATGTACTGTCTACATGTATCGAGAAAGAATGCTAAAGCAATGTGAATAATAAGACGTACAAATGTTAACATTTTGGAAATCTGGATAAAGAATGCATGGAGAGCCCGGCCAGCATGGCTCAGAGGTTGAGCATCAACTTATGAACCGGGAGGTCATGGTTCGATTCCTGGTCAGGGCACATGCCTGGGTTGCAGGCTTGATACTCAGTGTGGGGCATGCAGGAGGCAGCTGATCAATGATTCTCTCTCATCATTGATGTTTCTATCTCTCTCCCTATCCCTCCCTCTCTGAAATCTATAAAAAATATATTTTTTAAAAAAAGAATGGATGGGGATTATTTTGGAGTGTGCTTATAACTTTATAGTAAACCAACTATTTCAAAATAAAGGTTTTTTTAAAACAATATATATAATTAGTGATCATCTGCTTATTGACAAAACTTTATTACATTAATTCTAATCTTTTTTTCATCTAACTTGCTGTCAATACCAATTTTTTAAAAATTCTTTAGCCTGGTCGGCGTGGCTCAGTGGTTGAGCATCAACCTATGAACCAGGAGGTCACGGTTTGATTCCAGGTCAGGACACACTGGGGCCTGCAGAAGGCAGCCAATCAATGATTCTCTCCCATCATTGATGTTTCTATCTCTCTCTCCCTCTCACTTCCTCTCTGAAACCAATAAAAATACATTAAAAATTGTTAATTATTTACAAAATAAATATACTATTATAAATTTAAAATAAAGTCTCTTGCCTAAAAAATTAAGATGTCAGTCTTTGTTCATACTAGTAGAGGAACCTGATTCCCTCTCTTCCTGGGCAGATGAGCAGTGAAAACAGTCACCCTAATTGTGTTGCTCTCTTATTTCTATTTACTGTTTGTTTTGTTTTGTGTTTTGAGAGAGAGAGAGAGAGAGACATTGATTTGTTGTTCCTCTTATTTATGTATTCATTGGTTGGTTCTTGAATATGCCCTGACCAGGGATCGAACCTGTAACCTTGGACTATCATAATGACTCTCTAACCAACTCAGCTACCCAGGCAGGGCCCTATTTACTATTTGTGATTAATACATTAGGTATTGACCAAAACTGGAGCTAAAAGCTTATATAATTTAATTAACAGAGCATTTGGGTAAAAAATATTGGACACTCGGGACTGTCCTATGATTACCTGGAAATATGTTACTGAGCTTTTCTGTGCCCGCATGAACTACTCTTGGCTTTTTAGTTTAAATTTTGGAGACAACTCATCCCAACTGACTGTAATTATTACTCTTTAAGGCTCAAGTTGTCACTTCTTTGATCTTGCTGATTTAAACCCCATAACACACACTAAATGTAGACAGATAGAATATTCCAGATCCTGGATACAAGCAAAATCACCTTAGGTATCATAGAGTCAGGAAGTATGACTGTTTGCTTTCCCCCTCTGACTTCCCTTAGTAATGAGAAAAGTTTCTTGTGACACTACCTGCCCATTAGGGGGCAAGTTTGGTGGGCCAGACATTCAGCCCGAAGGCCCTGAGCAGGCCCTGGGTAGACAGCTGTGCCAAAGGGCATCCTCTCTGCCAGCAGGGCAGGGTGGCTCCAGTCCAGTCCCCACATGGGACCCCCACCGCACGGTCATCAGACACCCTTGCCAAGTCAGACAATGTTCAAATGCTTCATTAAATATGTAGCAAGCATTCTGTGAACATAAAGGAACTAGCTTTGGGTGGTAGTTTGGAGACGTGGTTACCCACCAGTGAGGCCCCTTTGTGCAGTAAGGGGCCCAAATGCTGTCTGAAGACCCTCCCACTTCTAACATTCTTTGAAGTTAGGGGAGCAGGTACTTTGGGGGGATGGTTCCCTGGAGGGTCTGGTCCTAGCTGTGGGTAGAGTCACCTGGAAGATGGCGGAGGGCTCACTGTAGATGTCCAGGACAGGGTGGGAATGGCTCCTCTGGTCCTTGGAGTTCTGGAGTTGGTAGCTGACATTGACACTGATGTTGGAGAAGCAGTCCTCTTCACAGAGCTGCAGTCACCAGGGAGGCGGAGGTGCAGTTGGATGTGGGGCAGAAGATGACAAGGAGAACACATTTAACTTCGGTGTAAGTCATGAAATAAACATGAAAGTGGTGAGCCAGAGGTCCTAAGCCTCTTCCAAACAAGCCAGGCTGAAGGGAAGCTGTCATTTAACCAAGCTGCCAGAAGCATTGGGAAAATCCCTGGATCTGCTCTCAAATCTCATAACTCCTTATGGTTTCCACCCCAATCCTAAGGGGTCTGCCTATCATGAGTTAAAAACTGACGACTTTGCCCAGCCTGTGTGGCTCAGTGGTTGAACATCGACCTATGAACCAGGGGGTGGCGGTTCAATTTCTGGTCAGGGCACATGCTCAGGGCTTGATCCCCGGTGGGAGGTGTGCAGGAGGCAACCAATCAATGATTCTCTCTCATCATGGATGTTTCTATCTCTCCCTCTCCCTTCTCTGAAATCAATAAAAATATAGTTTAAGAAAACAATATATTCTTTAAAAACCTGATGATTTTATTTAGAGAGCAAATGGGAGGTACTGAGGGACGACACATGGTCACATCTGTGTTTACAAAACAGCATGACGGACATATTAGAGGGGAAAAACAAAATGCCATACTTCTCTCTGAGTGAGTCACGGAAGAAGCTTCGAGCCAGGAGAGTAGGTGAGCATGACTCCCGGTGGGAAGAGTAGTTATGCTTTTATTTAAAGAAGCCACAGACTCACTGTGAACTCTCTATTAACCCTATTAACAACTGGAACAGATGTGGGGACAGATGTGTGGTTAGAAGCATAATTTATGAGGTTGTTGGAATAAATGATCCTTATAGGTCCAAAGTTCTAGGGCCTGTCAGGCCCTGAGTCCTGACAAATACATTTTCTGTGTGTGTTTGTAGACACCTTTGTCAGGTGTAAACCTTCATAAATGATAACTTTTGTCTTTCTATTCCTATCTCTCATTCAGTTTTTCTGATAATGATTTGAAGGACCCTCAGCCCCACTCTTAGGTCAGTTGACAGGGGAAAGGAATAAACAGCAATTAGAACATTTCGCTTTCTGTTCAGATGCTAGGAAGCTCAGAGATATAGTTAGTGTTCCAATTAATTTGGATTTCTAATATAATTAACTTCCTCACCCATACCATTATGTGGTTCCTGGTCTTTTATTATTTTTTAATATATATATTTTAAAAATACTTTTAAATTGATTTCAAAGAGGAAGGGAGAGGAAGAGAGGGATAAGAACATCAATGATAAGAGAGAATCTTTGATTGGCTGCCTCCTGCACACCCCCTACTGGGGATTAAGCCTGCAACCTGGGCATGTGCTCAACCACTGAGCCATACTGGCTGGGCTATTATGTTAATTGTCTAGTTTGTTTGGACGGATACATACCCTTCATTGCACACCCCTCAGTTCTTATGTCAAAGCACAGACCCCTCTGGACTTTCCTAAACTCCTCACTTACCTCTCCCTCTGTGGGGCTGAGCAGGAGGGACTCACAGAGACGGGACCCACTGCTCCACTCCCGAAGGCAGCTCTGACAAGTCCTCTGGTCCGCACACTGTAGCCTCTTCCTCTCGTTCAGCACATCCACGTCCAACGTGAAATTCAGAGACGTCCCTCTGAGGCCTGGGAGTGAAGACCAGACCTTCCTGATGAGGCTGGGATGGGCAAGCCCCAGACACAGCACCCCCAGCCCGCCTGAGGCTCCCCGGGAGCCCCTCCAGGGTGTGGCCCCGCCAGGTGCTTCCCTGGGGCTGGACTTCTGAGTTTCTTCACTTCGAAGGTACTTTTCTCATGTCTTCTGGCACCTGGCTAGCATCCCGCAGGGTCCCAACCCAAACCCAGAGCAGCACATGCCCAGGGCTGAGGCTTTCTTCCCCAGGAGAGGGAGGACTCAGGGAGGAGGCTGGCATTCAGGGAGAAAGAAGGAGGGGGGGAAACAACACGGAATGGAGAGAGAAACCATAGAGGAGCACCTGAGGACAGCAGAGCTGGAAGCACCTTACAGATTACCTGGGCCAACTCCTTTACTGTACAGAACAGAAACCAGGACCAGAGAGGGAAAGACACCTGCCTAGTGTCACACAGCTGCTCAGCAGCAGCCGTCCGGGCTCCACGGCCTGAGTCAGTCCCCCTGTACAGCGGGACCCGATAGGCCCGTCATTTCCTCTCCGCATTCGATAATGGCCTCCTTCTGCAGGAAAGCCACCCACCCGGGAGAGGGCTTTCTTATTTGCAGGAACCGGAGAGACATTTCAGGGATCGCTACTGAGACTCGACACCTTGGGGACTGCTGCTGATGGGTTGCTCTGGAGCGGAGCTCTTGGGCTGCCAGGCAGTTCCTGGGCTGCGAACGCCGGGCCCACCCTCGGCCTCCTGGAAACAATCTCCCAACCGGCGCCAGGAAGGGCTGGGAGGAGCGGCCAGGCCTCCACCTCCGGCAGGTCACCCCATCCCACTGGGCCAGGGGGGCAGCGAGGAGGGCAGGGGAGAAGATGCAATCAGAGAGAACGAGGACGGGCACTTCCCAGGGTCCCCTGCACACCCGCGGGCACCGTGGATGGAGATGCAGCGACGGCCGCCCTTTCCTGAGTCTTTTTTTCTTTTTTCTTTTTTTTTTTCAGAAACTCAACCCTTCACACCTGAGGAGGGCTCCCATGTCCTTCTTCCCAACAGGGTCAGAGACGCCCCTGCAGAGTGCGGGCTCACCAGCGGGTCTCCCTTTTCGAGGCGCTAAGCTCCAAACAGAGGGCTTTCAAACACCAGAACCTCATCACTCACATAGCCCAGCCCCACCCCCTCCTCTTTCCCCGCCCCGAAGCCAACAAGGAATGACCCCAACACTGCGTGGGCCAGCGAGGCTGCCTGTTACCTGACGTGGCAGCTGTGGCCTCAGGGCTGATTTCAAAGCACACGTTCACATGCACACTGCTGTTGAAGCCAATGGGCAGCGCCTCGGGCGTGAAGGTCATGGACACCTCCAGGCGAACCACGGGCCTTGAGCTAAACAAGACAGCAAAGTGGACCATGAGAAGTGACCGCGGGTCTTCTGTACCAGTGCTTGGTTCATTCATTCCTTCAATGGATATTATCGAACAAGTCTAATGTGCCACTGCCATCCTGAGACTTCAGGGAAAGAGACAAATCCCTGCTCTGGTGGGAAAACAGACAACCAGCAAATAAGCAAGAAGAAACAGTCAAGTCCTATGTATGGGTAACACCATGATAAAAACAAAATAGGATAAGGTCATGGAGACTGGGGGCTCCTTAGGCTGGGTAGTCAGGGACGGCCTCCCTAACGAGGAGACATCTAAGTTGAGATCTGTTTGTAAAGATCCAAAGGCACAGCTAGTGCAAAGGGCCTGCGGTAGGAAGGAGCCTGGGTTGAGGAACACAGAGGTCAGCATGACAGGAGCAGTTCATGAGACAGAGGGTAGCAAGGGACGGGGAGGGAGGAGTGGGCAGGGCGGGCCGTGGGGAAACTTCGTGGGCTGTGGTAGGGAATTTGGGTTTCACTAAGTGGGAGCCACTGAGGGCTTTTAAGCAGCAGAATGAAGGGATCGCCGGCTGCCGCGTGGAGAATGGAGCACAGGGAGGGAGGCGGGGAAGAAGGCCATGGCGGAGACCCAGGTGAGCGGTGACAGTGTGTTGTAGGGGGAGGTATTTGGGAGGCAGAGCCAACAAAAACGTGTTGATGGGAGGCAGGGGAAGGAAAAGAAGAATGACTCCTGGGTTTCTGTCCTGAACAAATGGTGTCATTTGCTGAGAGGGGCAGCCAGGGCGGGGCTGGTCGGGGGGAGACTAAGAAGAAGAGAGCCGTTTTAGACATGTTGACTCAGATGCCCGGGAGCAACAGCGAGGAGGGGTGTTGAGTTGAGAGCCAAGTCCGGGGCTTAGTGGAGAGCCCAGGGCGGATCGGCGCCCCGTCAGCTTATTTATCGCCACGGCACTTGATCATTCGCTTAGGGATGGGCACAGGAGCGCTGACATTCATGATAACAATCATGGCAGCCACCACGGGGCACTGTGCTAAACCCTCCGCACAGATCCTCTCAATGGAGCCTCATAACTCTGTGAGGGAGGCACTACTATTATTCCCGTTTATAGATGAGAACGTTGGGACTTAGAATTCAATCACCTGCCCAAGCACACGGCGTGAAGGGAGAGCGGAGGTTCAAACCCAGATGGGCAGACTCCAGAGCCCCTAACCACCTTCTCTCTCCCGTCAGTGCCTGGCATCTCCATGAGGTCACTTAGGGCAGGGCACGTGGGTGAGGCTGGGGCCTGGGACCCCAGGAGGCAGGGCAGACCCCTACCGGAGCACAGCCGCCCGACCCAGAGTGCCCACGGTGATGTCAGCAAGGCCATCGCCGGTCACATCCAGGCCACCGTCCACAGACATGCCGAAGTAGCGGAGTCGGGGGGCCACCGCCGCGGCTCTGATGTGCTGTGGAGGGAGAGACGCAAGGCATCGGGGAGGGAAAAGAGAGCCCTTTGGATTTGATGCAAATCAGCAAATCAGCATCGGTCCCCACCTCTCAAGGGGAGCCCGCCATTAGAAGCTGGAAAGAGCAGGGCAGGGTCTCCCAGGGAAGGACGTGTGGGACTGGACAGGGGAGATGGGGAACGAGGGGTGGGCAGAGCAGGGTGGTCTAAGGAAACAGACGGGGCCAGTGCTGGAAACAGGAGGGGAGCTGGGTGCAAGGAGGCTTGGTGTGAGGCCGGGGTGTCTAATCAAACACGGGGCGGAGGATGGGGAGGATGCAGGAGGGCAGGGCTGGGAGACAGCTGGAAGTTGGGATGCACACGGGGCTGACAGACTGTGCCCAGTGTTGGGCATCTGGGATTATCTAGGGTTTCTGGTGGGGCAGACGGGGCCCAGGGGAGCCACGGGTCTCGGGGGAAGAGGCTGCTTTCTGTTGGGCAGCCGGAGAGTGACCTGCTTCGGGGCCACCAGGCGAGGTGCTCAGGAGGCAGCTGGACATACGGGACTGAAGCTGAGGAGAGAAACCAGTTGGAGGGAGTGAAAGTGCCATAAAAATAGAGCATGAGTCCTAGCCGGTTTGGCTCAGTGGATAGAGCGTCGGCCTGCGAGCTGAAAGGTCCCAGGTTCAATTCCGGTCAAGGGCACATGCCCGGGTTGTAAGCTCTATGCCCAGTGGGGGACTTGCAGGAGGCAGCCGATCCATGATTCTTTCATCATTTCTATCTCTCTCTCCCTCTTCCTTCCTCTCTGAAATCAATAAAAAAATATTTTTTAAAAAAGAAGTATGTATCTATCATTTTACTTAAAAAAGAAAAAAGATATAGCATGAGAGGTTGGCAACAGAGCCTGGGGGTGAGAGCTCAGGCACGGAGGGTTGGGTGGGGCTAGGAGCCGGAGAAGGGCAGCAGGAGAGGGAGGACGATCTGACTGAGGCAGGTCCACGCCGGGAATGCCAAGGAAGGGGGAGGTACAGGTCAGGGTAGACAGATGTTGTCACAAGCTCTTGCCCCACCTGACGGGCCGGGAACCTCCCACCAGCCTGAGTGACTTCTGCTCTTCGCTGGGGACCCCCAACCCCGTGGGCCTGCCTGGCACTTAGACCAGGAACTAACTTGAGGCTCAGGCCATTACATCTGGGGGGGGGTCACTGTCCCAGAGGAGAGGCGGGAGAGAGCCCCGCGGGTTACCTGCGAGGGGCTGGTAGAGAGGCCGTCCCGGCATCCGTTGTAAATGTACACACTGCCGAAGCTGGCGCCATCATCGGCCCCCGAACCCTCCAGGGGGGCTCCGATGGCCACATCTGTGAACTTATCCTGACTGATGTCCCCCACTGTTGCCATGGCAAAGCCAAATCGGGCATCAGGGAACCCAGGCTGCCCACTCAGCGTGCGTGCCAAGGAGAAGGAACCATCCTGTAAAGCAAATCAGCCCTCAAGACAGGCACGCATGCAGGGTGCCCACCCCATCGCCACCCGGGAGGCATGCTCCCTGGCCTTGTCAACGCAGAGTCCCTGGCAGGGAGTCTGCGGCTCAGAACAGGCAGGGGCCCTCCCAAGCTGGCACAGTGGGCGAGCGGTAGAGCTGGTTCCTGTGCCCTCGGCTCCCGCAGTTGGCAGCACTGGGCTGGCCGCGGGGAGGCCTGGGTTCTGGTCTTGGCTCCTCCCCACACTTGTATGTGAACTTGGACAAGTTTTAACATCACCGAGCCTCAGCTTCCTGGCCTGTACAGTGTGAGTGACAGCTCCCTCCCCGGTTCTAGAGAAGCAGGTGAGATACTAGACAAAGCCTGCTTTGTCACCTGGCTGCCGCTGGGGCTGTAGTCACCACCAATATGAGATGATGAGATGGGGAAAATGAGGAAGTGGGGTGCAGGGGGGAGTGAGCCGCTGTCTTCCCTGAGCACCTCCCCACCACTGCCTTGGCGATTCCACCCCGGCCACCCCTGCACCAGGCCAGTGGCCGCAGCCTGCACAAGCTGCAAAGATGGAGACTCTCCCACCTGCTCATGCAGACGGTACACGTAGACTCTGCCTTCCTGTCCGCGAACGTGGTAAAACGGAGCCGCCACCAGCAAGAGGTCCGTGGTCCCATCCATGTCGATGTCCACAGGACACAGCTCAGAGCCAAAATAGGACCCCATCTATAGCCCAGGGAGAGCGCGCTCACAGGGCGCTGGAGGCGCCTCCCCCACCCCTCAGCGAGGCCACCCCCTCTGGGTCATTTCAGATGGATCCGTTCACCAGAGGAACACAGGAGACTGGGAGAGCAGCCCGACCCCCAGGCGGGGCACCGCTGCAGTCAGACACGAGGGCCAGGCAGAGGCGCTGCGTTCTGCCCAGGCTGGGCCCCCCACCCCCGGTGTGCCCTGGAGCCCCTCCCTTTCCCTCGGGCCTCCCATCCCCATCTGTAGCAATGGAGGGTCCGCGGTCCTTCCCCGGCAGGTACCTGCTCTCCCTCCAGCACTCTGCCCTCCTTCCTGAGCTCAAACACGGCCCCTCGATGCTTGTGCCGGGGAGCCCCCGCCACGTAGGAAGGACCACTGGCCTTGTGCAGCACGGCCAGCGAGTAACCTGGGGCAGGGGTGGTGTGGCTGTGATCAGGAGCTCCCACCGGGCCACGCCTTTGCCCCCCCAGCCCCCCTCCCCCACCTTCCCAGCCAGGCCTTCGAAGTGGCCCGTGCAGGAGGACAAAATAGGAGACTGTCAGTCTCTTCTTACAATTGGCATCAGGGAGCTCTCCCACTTACCCACTGTGGCTGGTCACATACACGTGCCCACCACACAGATGTGATATATACACACATCACCATCTAAATACACGCATCCGCACACCCAGTATATAAGGACTGAGGTGAGGGGTGGAGGGAGGCCCCGCCTTCCCTAGGCAGCCATCCAGGGCCACCCCATGAAATCGGTACTGAGCAGGCCCTGTCCCTCCCAGGAGCCCTAATTTTCAGCTTCCAGATCCCTAACCAGGGTCCATCCCTCAATCCACGGAAGCCTAGTGCAGCATAAGGTGAAACCTCAGTGTCCCTGCCCTCACCCAGGTGGTCTCCAGGCCCCGCCCTCACCCAGGGGGTCTCCAGGCCCCGCCCTCACCCAGGTGGTCTCCAGGCCCCGCCCTCACCCAGGTGGTCTCCAGGCCCCGCCCTCACCCAGGGGGTCTCCAGGCCCCGCCCTCACCCAGGTGGTCTCCAGGCCCCGCCCTCACCCAGGGGGTCTCCAGGCCCGGCCCTCACCCAGGGGGTCTCCAGGCCCCGCCCTCACCCAGGGGGTCTCCAGGCCCCGCCCTCACCCAGGTAGCTGTGCTTTCCAGCCTTGTTGTCCACCACCGTCTGGTTCAGGAAGCGGCCCCGGCAGCTGTGCCTGTCATAGAGCAACACGCCCCCGGACCAATCAAAGGCCCCAACAGCACCGAGCAGCAGCTGCCCCTGCAGGGGACGAGGATTAGAGGCCATCTGAGCTGGAGGTGCCCAGGGTCAGCCACTGTGACCTCGGGTCTACCGGCCAGCACAGCGAACCTTGTGCTGTGGGGGGAGAGGGGCGTTCCGTGGCCCCAGGCCCACCTGGCCAGCCATGCAGGAGGAAGGGGAGATGGCAAACACTGGTTCCTGCCTTGTACCCATGACCCTGTCCCTCTAATACCAACAACCCCAGAGCAGAAGCCGTCCCGGGCCCAGGCGTGAAGGAGGCACTAAAAGAAGAGACTGAGAAGAGAGTGCTCGTCTCCTTCTTCCCAGGTTGCCCAGCCTGGGCTGAGTGACAGTTCTAACCGTGCCTCTACCATGCACGAGGGCCATGCCCTGCCCTCCGTGCCTGCACCTCGGCCCACCTGTGGGAACAGTGCCTCTGGTGGGGAGAAGTAGGCAACTTGGCAAGCTGGCCCAGGCCAAAGCTGCTCCGAGTGTGTATTTTAAGAACAGCTCAATCCTTGAGCACCCAGAACAAGACGACCCGGTGATGAATATGGCCATTCTTTTGTCTACCTCAGGGCTCCAGATTAGGTTGTCCTAACGTGGCTCCTTCAGAGGCATGACCAGGAGGCAGAGCTGCTCTGTGGCCCAGGGCTCCTAGTCCCTGGGTGTTGCTGGGCCCCCCTCCACGGCGAGCCTGCCTCGTGCTGAGTTGGCCACGTACCTCATTCAGGATCTGGGCGCTGAACCCGACCTGTGCCAGCTGGAAGTGGAGGGCTTCTCCGACCATCCCTGGAAGCCAAGACGCCCAGTGAGACACTGCTCTGGGTAAGATGGAGGGAGCAACCAAGCCAGGGAAGGGGCCAGCCTGGCCTCGCCCCCAGACGGAACTGGGTTTGGTGTGATGGGAACAGAACCAGGCTGAGAGCAGAGATGTGGGTCCTGCTTCAGCAGCTACCGGACGAGGGCCTGAGCAGTTCCCTCCCTCCTTCGGGGCCTCGGTCTCCTCATCTGGGAGCAGGAACCACACCCAGTCATCCTTCTTTCTCCAGCACCAGGTCAGCTCATCAGAGCTGCGAGGAGATTCGGGGAAGTGCAGAGGCCTGGGGATATGGTTGCCTTTTTAGAGATGGAACAGCCGAGGCTCAAAGAGGTGACGGGAGTTGCCCTGAGTGTCACGTGGAGGGAGGCCAGGGATGGGGCTGGAGGGCAGGGCTCGGACCTCCTGCTGAATGCCGAGGGGGCAGCCACTGGGTGGCCGAGGCCCCTGGAGCCCGCACCTTCCATGGGAACGATCCTTTGCTGCAGTTGGCTCAGCAGCCCATCCAGCGCCGCGTAGTTGGTCACCTTGAAGGCATGGGTCTCCGGGGGGTCCGAGGCGATCAGCTTCAGTTCCTTCTCAGTCTTCGCCTTCGTAAATGCCTCTCCCACCTGCGTAGAGGCCCCGAATCCCCGGATCCATGTACCAATCTACATGTATTGTCCTGTGTGTTCCTTCTCACCTCTGCACACGCTGTTCCCTCTGCCTACAGCGCTCTTCCCTCCTCCCCTGGAGCCTCGGCCAGTTACTCCTGTCTGTCCTCCAAGACTCAGCTCACCATCATCTCCTCTAGGACCAACCCCCCACCCCTCCCTGATGTGGGCTCCCAGAGTTACCACTGCTCTCGCCATCACTGCTGAGCAAGTGAGCTATGCCCTCATGGGGGAAATGAACCTCTGTGGGAGTGGTGTGGTGCCCGGGACATGAGGCGGGGAGAAAAGAAGTTGGTGAGTGTGAACAGAACAGGGTTTGGTAAGCCGCTTACAGAAGCCCCTACCAGGAACCCTGGCTCCTCCCCTACGGAGAGTTAGACGGCGCCCCCTGCTCCCAGCTCTTACCCCAATGGCAAAGCGCTCAACACCTTGCATCTTTGTGGAGTTGATGACAGTTGTGAGGTTGAGGGGGTCCATGAATATCTCCCCATCGGTGAGCACCACCATGACCTTGGAGGCCTCTTTTCTGGAGCCGTGGCTTGGTGAGAAGATGTTGTCTCTAAGTAGGGAGAGTAAAGGGAGTGGAGGACTTGGCCGGGGAGATGGCTGAGCTTGGGGAGATGTTATTCACAAACCTGTTTTAGAATTGGAGAGGATTAAGGTGCCCTCCCAGGGGAACAAAGGCCCAGGGCGGGGTGGGGATGCCCCTAGGGCACACAGCAGGGCTGGGTGGGGGTGGGGACCCGCTCCCAACAGAAAGGTGCTGGACAGCACAGGGAATAGATTTGTGTGGGAATAACAATGACATTAAGAACAGTGGCTAGCCCTAACTGGTTTGGCTCAGTGGATGGAGCGTTGGCCTGGGGACTGAAGGGTCCCTGGTTCGATTCCGGTCAAGGGCATGTGCCTTGGTTGCGGGCACATCCCCAGTGGGAGGTGTGCGGGAGGCAGCTGGTAGATGTTTCTCTCTCATCGATGTTTCTGACACTCTGTCCCTCTCCCTTCCTCTCTGTGGAAAAATCAATAAAATATATTTTAAAAAAAAAAGAACAGTGGCTAATATGTACAAAGCACGTGTGTGCCAGGCACTGTTATAGGCACTGTATGTATTTTAACCCATTTAATCCTCACAGAATCCTCTAAGGCAAGGGCTATTATCATTCCCATTTTAAAAGCGAGAACCAAGCACGGAGAGGGTAGGCACCCAGGTCTCCAAGTACAGACTGGCACTGGGATTGGACCCAGGCAGCCCGGCCACCGAGCCCAGCGCTGTCTGCACCGTGCTCTACTGCCGCCCACAGGAGGAGTCCTCAGAAGACTTTTTGGAAGACTGTCCTGGGGTGTCATTCATCAGCCTTGGCTGGATTGAAAGACCTCACATTCTCCTCTCAACCGAGGAGGAGCTAGGACCCTGATCCTCTCCTCTTTATAGTTCTGTCCTGCCACCTCTCCAGACATGACACCTCAAAGCCTCTGGGCAGGGATGCCAGCCAGCACCCAGTAGGTGCTCAGGTAATTCCCGCTGCCCTCACACTCACAGGACATGCTGCATGGCGGAGGCTGTCTTGGTGACATTCTTCACTTGAGTGATGTTCTGGACTTTGCTGAGGGAGGCCATCACATCCTGGCTGTACCGAAGGTCAAACTCAGTCTGGATCACGCCTCCATACTGCACCAGGGCAAAGCTGCACTGGAGGGAGGGCAGAGGGAGGAGGAGGCTGGCAGAGTTACCATGCCCTGGGGAGTGAGGAACGCTGAGGAAGAATCCACTCATTCCTCCTTGTTTAAGGCAAGAGCAGGTGCTAAGGCAGAGAAAGATGTGACAGTGACGGCTCCCAATGGATCGCAGACTTCTCCCTGAACCCATGTCCTTGTGTCTGCCCTCTCCCAAGCCTATTCACCATGTAACTTTCTTTGGTCTTTGGGAAATCAGCAAATGGGATACAATCAGAGACATGAAAAGTGCTTGTGTGCATTAGGTCTTGCCCTCTTGGAATGTTGCAGCCATGAAAACGTTGGGCTGACCTGCTGGAGACACATGGCCGGACAAGTGAGGCCAACCAGTCCCAGTCAAGTAACCAGACACTTGCAGCTGCAGGAAAAAATTCAGGCAAGACCAGCAGCAGAAGAACCGCCCAGCTGAGCCCAGCCCGAAGAACTGACCCATAGAACTGTGAGCAGATCACAGTTTTGAAGTGGTTTGTTCATAGCGATAGAGAGCAACAGACTGTGTGCATCTGGCTCCTAGGGAAGCCCACCTCAAAGCACTTCTCATAGATCTTCCTCATCATGTTGGAGATGAAGTCTTTGGCTCTCTGGAAGTCTGGGGGATCGATGCTTCCCGAGCCATCCAGGACGATGGCGATCTCGGTGCCTGGGCCAAGACAGGGAGCAGGTCAGGAGTGGGCATGGAATTGGGGCAGGAGTGAGGGTGGCAGGTCCTGCCCTATAGGACACCCACCCCATTCAAGCCCCAAGGGCTCATTTCAGGGAAGAAGTTGGTGAAGCTCCCAACAGCGAAGCCTTGTCTCAGAGGCAGCGAGAGAGCCACTCCCATCACTCCCACTCTCTGGGCCTCAGTTTCCCCATCGGTAAGATGGAGGGGGACAGAGCTGGAGGTGGTCAGGCCTGTAGAATCCAGACAGTAGAATCCAGCCACTATTCCCCATCTCCCGGACCCAGGCACCTCTCACCCCTGGAGTTGCCAACCTAGGCATCAGCTCTGAGAGCCTCAGAGAGCAACCCAGATCTGCCTCTTCTCACCAGCTCCTTCCTCCTCCTCCACCTCTTCCTCCTCTTTTGCCTTCAGAGCCCGGCGCTGCCTGGCTGTATTCTCAGGGCTGCCTTTTTTGTTCCTGTAGCAGTCTCCAGCATCCACATGTGCCTCAGGATCCAGGAGATTTTCTTTAAAAATACGCATGAAAGAGCTCAGCATCAGACAGCCTCCTTGTTCACCTCGGGGCAAGCCCACACTTAGCCCACGGCGGGCCTAGGCCCAACTTGCCCTCTCTGGACCTGTGTCCTGTATCTGCCATGGGCAGGTGCCCCTTCTTGGAGACTGAAGGAAACCTCCTTAGAGCTGTCCAAGGCCAGTGAGTATCCTTACCAATGTCGTTGAAAGAGACCAGGGCCTGGTGACTGAGGTTGGAGGCCAGCAGGCTGCAGGTGCCTGTGAGTTCTGAGCTGAGGCTGTGGGGCCGCCGGGCCACCACTTGAATACAGATCTGGGGGGGGGGGGGGGGGAGAGGGAGAAAGGGGGAGAGAAAGTCTGGGTCACCCCCAGCCCAGGCCCCTGAGTCACAGCTACCCAGAACCACATGCTTCAACCAGGTAGGGGATGCAGGAACAGCTGGCTCACCCCTCACCAGAGGTAGACGTTGGTGCCAGGGTCAGAGCTGACATCAGCCCTGGAGTTGGCACCAGGGAGACACCTGGCCTTGGCCCCGAGAACAGCATGCGAGTCAGGACTGGCATTAATACGGGTTTGCCACAGGGGTCAGTCCCGGCCTCCCCCAGCCCTCCAGCCTCCTGCCCATGCACACTCACCAAAACACCGTGGTGGTTCCGGGCAACTGTCACTCCCCGGTGCCTCCCCTTCGGGATGGGGACATGCTCTAAAACAGTGAAGTCCAGGTGAGGTGGGAGGGACACAGGAAGGCCACCCTGGAGCCAAGGTCAGAGAGGGCACGGGGCTTGGCCCGATGGTGATGGGGACCTAGAAATAACTGAGACTGGAGCTTTCCTCCAGGGCTCCCAGTCTGGCAGGGCCGGCGGGTATAGAAGCAGGAGGAGTGAGTGTGTGCGGCGCGGGGGAGGTGTGCAGGATGCTGAGGGACTGGCTATATGGAACGATGGACCCTTCAGTCTCAAAGACCGTCTCTGGGGAATCTTACTGCCCCCAACCCCAGGGGCAGATGCGGTCGCTCCTTCCTCTCCCTTCCCCTGTGGGCCTCAGGACACGGTCTCATTGTGAAGCACTAGAGCACCCTGTCACCCTGCTGGACTGTGCCCCCTTCTGAGGCTGTTCAGCACAGTGCCTCTCACAGAGACAAGGATTCTGCCATCCACAGCTGAGGGACCACCAGCGACTGTGTGCCTCGAGTCGGACTGAGTGGGATGGGCAGAGTTTGGTTAATAAGTAAATATGGTCCATTCATTTGTTCATTCATTTTTTTTCATTTGTTCATTCATTTATTCAAACAGCATTTATTGAGCACCTAATAGGTGCCAGGTCCCATGCTGGACATTAGGGTGGCCACAGTTAGATTGGGAGGGTAGGGATGGATGCCACTGGGGTGTGATCAGTTGGGATAGGTTAGGTTTTGGAACCAGGTGAAGTTGGGTTTGCGTCTGTGGTGCCCCCAATACTATGTGTGTGACCTTAGTCATACTGGTAATCAGAGGACTTCTCTGAGCTGGAGGTTCCTCTTCTGTCCAATGGTATGGTTTTGAGGGTTAAAAGTGGATGAAGAAGTACTAAGCAAGGGGAGCACGCAATACATGTTAGGTATGTTTTTGCTGTTGGATTGGGTCAGGAGAGGTGGGCGGGGATTAGGGTTGGGTTGGATGGGATTGGGTATTGGGATAGAAAGTGAGCCGTGGGGGGTGGGCGGGAGGGTGGAGCCTGGGGGGCGGGGCTGGATTAGATGGGGCTGGGGTTGGAATGGTTTGGGCAGGATGAGAGGGATTCCTAGAAAGGGGTCCTGGGAGCATTCCCTGGCGCTGGGCCTGACTTACCTACAGGCTGGCAAAGGATCTCATCCCGGGTGAGGGAGCACTGATGCAGGGGCCCTGCTGTCCTGTTGGTTCTAGGGCTGGTGACCAGGAGCCTGAGCGGGAGGGTAGACCGCAGAGTTGAGCCGCTTACTGATACCCTCCCCGTCCCTGCCGGCCCATGCACAGTCTGCCCACCCCAGGCCCACGGGCTCACAGGCTCCGTGTCTGGAAAACCACGGAGCAGGCACAGACCTGGGAAAGGCGGGCAGACTCCCCGCCCAGGATGGCAGACACCACATTCCGTGGAAGCCATGGCTCAACCTCTCCCTTTGCACAGCTCCAGGCAGGAAATGGTTAAACACACCCCTCTCTGCCCTCCGGCCCACCCTGGCAGAGAGGGGTGATAGTGGTGGTAAATAAGGACCCTGCTCACCCAGGAAGCCACCAGCAGCACCGTTGGTTATACCGGGGGCAGTGCCGGCGTTTCATTGGCTGCCAGGGAGCGAGGGCCGCCCCAGCTGGTGCCCCTATCCTATGAGTCAGTCAGAATTAGAGGTCGGGGGTGGGCACCTCCGCCTGATTAAGCCTCAGAAGATGTGATGCCCAACAGCAAACTTTGCCCCCCAACCCACCCACCCCAAGCTCAGCCTAAACCTTCTCACTACCCATGCTGCCCGGGGAGGGCTGGGCTGCCTGAGGCAGGGAGTGAGCGCCCCATCCTAGGGTGGTGAGCAAGGAGTGCTGGGGCGGGGGCCCTGAGGCTGGGCTCGGTAACAGCGAGCCAAGTTCAAGGTCTCCGTGTGAGGGCAGTGGGAAGCCACAGAGGGCTTTATAAAAGGGAAGAACAAAATTAGTCTATGGCTCGAAAGGTCATGACGAGGCTATGGGTTGGGGGGAGGGCAGGAAGGAGGTATGTCTCCACTTCCCCACCTCCCATCAATCTACATCTTTCAAAATTACAAAATGGCCCTTTTGTCCGACGTCTCATCGAGGCAGCAGTGGTAGCAGCTGCTCCTCCAGTGCCTCTTCGCCGCCCCAGGACGACAAGAAGAAGAAGAAAGCTGCTGGAAAGTCGGCCAAGAAAGACAAAGGCCCGGTGAACACATCTGGGGCAAGGCCAAAAAGAAGGCGTGGTCCAAAGGGAAAGTTCGGGGCAAGCCCAATAGCCGAGTCTTGTCTGACAAAGCAACACCTGACAAACTAAGGAAGTTCCCAACTATAGGCTTATCATGGCCCCAGCTGCTGTCTCTGAGAGATGGGAGACCCCCAGTTCCTTGGCCAGGACAGCCCTAGGAGCTCCTTAGTAAGGACTTGCTAAACTAGCTTCAACGCACAGAGCTCAAGTCATGTACACCAGAAACACCGAGGGAGGGGGCGCCCCAGCTGCTGGAGAAGGTGCATGAGCACCAGGTCCCACCAGGTGTACATTTTGAAAAATAAAAACTTCATTAAATTCTAAAAAGTATAAAACACATCCTTCACTCATCCCCACGGCTGATGGGATAATGATAACATCTACCCTGTGTGTGTGCCCCGCCCCGCGCTGACTTCCACCCAAGGCCCCGCATTGCCAGAGCCAGTGGATACCTTTCTGTCGTCCTCTTCCTCAGCCTCTCAGCAGCCTGGGCGTGAGTGACAGTCCCTCCAGGAGCCTCTTCTCCTTGACCTCCTCCGACCTCTCTCGTGACTCCTCCCAGGCCCCTTCCCTGGCTGACTTCTCACCGGAGTCCTGAGGCTTGGTCTTGCTTCCTTGCCAGCACACCTTCCCTAGTGACCCCCCCACCCCCACCCCCGCCACCCCATGGCTTCCATCCACCCACCAATGCTGAGATTCCCACCTCCGCATCTGCGGCCCTAGCATCCTTCCAGCAGAAGGCAGACTAGCCTGGCCGTAGGAAGCAGAATAATGTCCACCGCCCCGCCCCCCCCGCCCCCCACTTCCCCGCCAGATGTCCGAGTCCTAATCTCCAGACCCTGTGACTACGCTACTTTTCATGGTCAAAGTGATTTTGTGGATTTGATTAAGTTAAGAATCTTAATATTGGGGAGACTATCCTGAATTTTTTTAATTTAAATTTTATTTTTCTTCTTTCTTTAAATGTTCTATTTTGAGGAATGTCTTAATTTTTATGTTTGACAGAAACTTTGTCTTTTTTACTTTTTATTTTTTGTTAATCCTCACGGGAGGATATTTTTTCCATTGATTTTTTTTGGAGAGAGGGAGAGAGAGAAAGAGAGAGAGAGAGAGAGAGAGAGAGAGAGAGAGAGAGAGAGAGAGAGAGAAATATCAATGTGAGAGACACATTGATTGGTTGCCTTCACACACACTCCAATAGGGACTGGGAATTGAACCCATAACCCTTCGATGTGCAGGCCCACACTCTAACTACCGAACCACACTGGCCAGGGCTAAAGGTTATTTTTCAATTACAGTTTACATTCAATGTTATTCTGTATTCGTTTCAGGTGGACAGCATAGGGTTTAGACAGTTATGCACTTTTACCAAGTGATTCCCTGTTGTTTCAAGTACTCACCTGGCACCACACATAGTTATTACAATATTACTGACCATATCCCTATGCTATACTTCACATCCCCATGACTATTTTGTAACCGTTTTGGAGACTTGGACCTTCGGAGTGGAAAGATAATAAATCTGTATTGTTTTAAGCCACTAAATGTATTATAACTACATTATACTTGTTGCAGTAGCAACAGGAAACTAATACCATAACCAACTTCCCATCCTATCTAATAAAGAGGGAATGTGCTAATTGACCATCACTCTGTCACAAAGATGGTTGTACCCACAGCTGAGGCCAAGTTCCCATAAGGAGCCTTAACGAGCGATCAGCAGGGACCTGAGGCTACGCCCACCCCCACCCCGCAGGGCTTGACAGGGGACCTCAAGGTGCGCTTCCGGTCCTGGTGCTGGGCTAGAGGACCTCAGGCTGCTCTCCCCGCCCCAGTGCCAGGCTGGGGGACCTCAGACCGCACCCCCTGCCCAGCGGGGCTTGACAGGAAACCTCAGGCTGCACCCCCAGCCTCAGCACCGGGCCAGGGGACCTGAGGCTGCATCCCCCTGCCTGGCTGGGCTTGACAGAGGACCTCAGGCCATGCCTCCCGCCCAGCGGGGCTTGACAGGGGACTTCAAGGTTCACCCCCAGTGCTGGGTCGGGGGAACTCAGGCCGCACCCCCCGCCCAGCGGGGCTTGATGGGGGACCTGAGACTGCACCCCCCTTCCGGTGCTGGGCCGGGAGACCTGAGGCTGTGCTCCCCCCCACCTGGCAGGGCTTGATGGGGGACCACAGGCCATGCCCCCCACCCGGCGGGGCTTGATGGGGGTCCTCAAGGCATGCCCCCTGCCCTGGTCTGGGCTGGGGGACCTCAGGCCATGCCCCCCATCCTGGCACTGGGCCAGGGGACCTGAGGCTATGCCCCCTGCCGGACGGGGCTTGACAAGGGTGGGACTGGCTGGGTCTGGATCTAGCCCAATGGGGGTGGGGGGGTCAGCCGGGTCTGGGTCTCACGCGATTTTGAGCGCATGTGGGTGGGTGGGGACTTGACTCTGGGTCCCATGGTGCGCCCCAGACTCTGACAGGAGGAAGGTTTTCATAAACATTTGACTACTTTTCTTTCATCTCTGACACTTCTATTATAGAGAAAGGGCAAATAGCAATATTAAATTATTTCCTCTAATTAATCCCCGTTTAATGTGCATGAATTTTGTGCACCGGGCCACTAGTTGTCTAATAAGCATTGTAAACTGAAAATGTCCAATGCAGAACACATGGTCTTGACTTCCACGCCTGCCCTGCCCGCCTTCCCCAGCAACATATGGCACCAGCAACCACCGCAGTCCACATCCCCGAGCCTGGGGCATCCTTGCTTCACCTTTCATTCACCCCACATCAGATCCATGCGTAAGCCCTGTGGTTCTTTCTCCAACCTGTATCTAGAGAGCGTTTCTTTCTTTCTTTTTTTTTTAAATTTATCAATATTACAAATTTATTTTAACAAACACCAGTCAGAATTTTTTGAAAAATGTGACATTTTTTCTAACATTTAGGTGAAAAATTTTAAGTCCAGAAATATTGTACATGCTGAAAACGAACAAAAAGAAAGTGGGAAATACATGACGAGATATTGAGATATATTTTAAAACAAAAACAAATTTAAAATAGTGAGGCTGTTGCAGAAACCAAACAGAACAAGCAACCAACCCGAAATCCATGTTCGCTGGGTCAGAATCCCAGTGTCCAGGAGGGACCGCGGACGTGTGTTTGGAGACGGGAACCTGGTGAGCGGCAACAACAGAGCGCATTCCTTCTCTCCCTCCCCTGCCACCATCCTGACCTCCATCCTCTCGCCTGGTCTGTGGTAATACCATCCTAACTCTTGTTTTTGTTTTTTTAAAATCGACTTGTAATTGACACAGTCACTCCCCTGCTTCAGTAGCTTCCGGTTCACTTAGAAAGAGTCCATACCTCTCGCTGCAGCCCACAGGGCCCTCCACGCTCCCACCCCTCCTGCCTCTGAGACTCCCCCCCCCCCCCCCCCCCCCCGCTCCTTCCCTCTCCAAGCCCACTCCACACTAGCTGGCTGCTGCTCCCCAGGGCCCCCAGCTCCACAGCCTCCCTGCCTTGCTGTGCCCTCTGCCTTATCTCTCGCCTCCCATGCCCCAAGGCTGGCTCATTCTCACAAAAGCCTTCAACCAGCCCCACCTCACCGCCAGTCCCTCTGCTTCCAGTCACCCTGTTTTATTTCCTTCGGAGCCTGTCCCCTCTGTAGGATCCTGCTTACATGTTTACATGCTTCTATCTGTCCCTCCCAGCGGCCTGCAAGTTCCCCAAGGATCTTGTCTGTCTCCTTATTCCCAGGGTCTGGAACAGTGCCCGGCCCAGAGCAAGGGCTCAGGAAGTATTTGGTGAGTGACGACGAACTGACAGCCCAGGCACAGGTGAGGGGACTAATCTCGGGCAGGGCTGAGGGGTGGAGAGCTGGGTGCCGCTGAACTCTGTAGGCTCTGCAGCTGAGCCCCCAAATTAGGTCACCTGCTCCGCACCCCTGCCCCTCCCTCCCCAGGCTTCTCCCCAGCCTGAGCCTCAGCCTGGGCCCCAGCGGCTCAGAACTGCGCTCTGCCCCAGGCCGTGTTTCGTGTTTCGGTGGGGCAGGGGCAGGCCTTCCTCCCGCAGCCCTGCCTGCAGTGCCCTCCCCTCCCTCTTCCTGCTGAGAGTCATCCCATCACCAGCTCCTCAGGAAGCCTTCCCCAAAGAAGGAGCAACGTGACCTTCGGAGCGGGCCGGGTGGCCTGACTACTAGAACCCATCCCACCCCTGGCTTTTGTTCCCACCGAGACCACGAGGGCAGCTGCCAGGCTGTGCCCTGCGGAACCCAAAGTCGCCGTTCACATCAGTCACGCAAGGCTGCGGCCTGGGGCTCAGCTGAGCTGCCTCTGCCGCCCACCTCCTTATCGCCCCACCACGGTGGGTGGTCTCCGGGTCTCCAGGTTTGCTGACTGAGTGACTGATGAACCAACTAAACAATAACTGAACCTGCCATCAGGCAGCAGCCCACCTGATGGAGTCACCCAACTGGAGCCTGTCTCTCTTCTCGGCCTATTCCCACCGCCCTCACCCCCGGGAAGGCCTTCCTTCTGTCCCACTGCATCCCCGCTGTGGCCGCCACGCCCGTGATGCTGCCAGCCTGGCTGCTATGTCTTAGGGAGACGCAGCATGAGGGAGAGGGGACATGTCCGCACACGCGGGGCACGGAGGCCTGCTCCTGTCTGAGGCCTGGTGAGCACTTCCTGCCCCCACAGCAGGCGCGTGGTCTCTGGCTCCGTCACTGCGGCAGGAACCCAGGAGCGCCTCCCACCACATCCTCCGTGAGCCCCTCCACCTCCGCAGGTGTGCAGGGCCTTCGGGAGCCCAGCCCTGGGTGGGCTCAGAGCTTCTGTTCCGGGGCTTCGAGCTCCCCTCCCCCGCGGAGGCCTGTCAGCTGCTGAGGGCGGGAGCCCTACGCCCGCCAGGCCTGGAGCTGGGGAGGGCCCCGCTGTGGTATTGGTGCCAGGGGGCTGAGGGGGAGATGGGCATAAATCACTCAGACTGAAACCTGGTCAGGAACACTGCGAAGTTGGGGAAACGGAATGCTAGGCCCACGCATTAGCCTGATCCAGCAACTCCAGCGCTGGGCCCGTGCTGGAGGGAGGGAAGGGCACTGGTCCACTGGGAGAAAGGGCCCGGCCCTGCTGCTCATCAAGCCCCGGGAGCAGCCCAAATGCCTTCATCAGCACTGCTCACACGCTACAGCCCAAATGCCTTCATCAGCACTGCTCACACGCTACAGCCCAAATGCCTTCATCAGCACTGCTCACACGCTACAGCCCAAATGCCTTCATCAGCACTGGTCACACGCGGCCACCGCTAGCGCCTAGAATGAGGCCCAGCCTCAGACAAACCCATGAGGGAATTCACAGGTTATGTAGAGGGAGAGACGCCTAACATAATAGTACGCCTACTGTGTGCCTGGTTTATAATACGTTCAAGAACAAGCAGAACAGCCCAGCTGGCGTGGCTCAGAGGTTGAGCGTCGACCTGTGAACCAGGAAGTTGGGGTTCCATTCCTTGTCAGGGCACATGCCTGGGTTGCAGGCTGGATCCCCAGTGTGGGGTGTGCAGGAGGCAGCCGATCCATGATTCTCTCTCGTCATTGATGTCTCTCTCTCTCTCTCCCTCTCCCTTCCTCTCTGAAGTCAATAAAAAATATATTTTAAAAAATAAAAAATAACCACTGCGCACACCTCATTCGTTTGACCTGCTGCTAGTACTGATCGTATGTTTCACAGCGTATTTCTTCCATTTTCGGAACAATGAGCATGCCCAGCCTGTCGCCATTCCAAGCAGGGCTACCAGAAACACCCTGCCCTGAGAATCCTCCGGGGCTGGGATCTGGGAGGGGAATCACTGAGCCCAAGGCCACGTGCGTCTTCAGTTTGACCACACGTGGCAAACTTGTTCTCCAAGGTGGTTACACCAAGCTACGTCTTCGCAAGTTTCTGCACAGCCACATCCTTACCAACAGAATGTCATCAGATTGAGTGTTTTGTTTGTCTAATGAGTGGGTACAGATGATATTTTCAAAAGATAAGATATCGGGATTGAGCTTTAATTTGGCCAGAAGCTATGCTAAGCCCTTTAAAACATGTGTGAGCTCAGCAGTCTTTGCATCAGCCCGGTGACATGGGGAACCCTGCCCCATTGGAGAGATGAGAAGTGAGGCTGTGAGGGCGGCGTCACTACAAACGCAGACGGAAGCTGCCCTGGACCACGGCCACCAGACCCACAGCTGCCTCTTAGCCACCTCCCCCTCTGCCTCTGAATTTCCATTTCTATTTTATTTTATTTTTTAAATTATGTTTTGATTGGTATTACAGAGAGAAGAAGGGAGAAGGATAGAGAGATAGAAACATCAATAATGAGAGAGAAACATCGATCGGCTGCCTCCTGCACGCCCCCTACTGGAGATCGAGCCCGCAACCTGGGCATGTGCCCCAACCTGGAATTGAAAGAGTGATCTCTTGGTTCATGGGTCGACGTTCAAACACCGAGCCATACCGGACGGGCCAGAATTTCCATTTTTAAAAAAATATTTTTGTCACTGTCCAAAATTCCTACACTGAGCATGTGGTACTTTTGTAAGAGACAAAAGAGCCTTTAAAAACGTTATCTAGCCGTAGCCGGTTTGGTTCAGTGGATAGAGCATCGGCCTGTGGACGGAAGGGTCCCAGGTTTGATTCCGGTCAAGGGCACATGCCCGGGTTGCAGGCTCGATCCCCAGTAGGGGGCATGCAGGAGGCAGCCGATCAATGATTCTCCCTCATCATTGATGTTCCCCTCTCTCTCTCCCTCTCCCTTCCTCTCTGAAATAAATTTAAAAATATATTTTTTAAAAACGTTATCTATAATAATAAAAGCGTAAAATGCTAACTAGACAGGACGGCTGAACAGCAGAACAACCATCCAGATGACCTTCCGGACGACCTTCCAGAGGAAGCCGGGGCTGTGAGGGCTGAGCCCTTGCATGAACTTTGTGCAAAGTTCATCTAGTTTTAAAATAGTTTTGAAGTCCCCCCACCCTCACCTCAGCAATGAAGAAAGACAGGGGCCAGGTGAGGAGCGGGCCCGGTGGACTGGCCTGGGGCTCACAGCCTCTCCCTCCTTCTCTCTCTCCTCCATGCCGAGGCCTTCTCTGGGGCCCCCTCGGTCCTCAGGCTGCCTGTGCCGGGTCCCACTCACCAGGTCTGGTTGCTGCTGGGGTCTTGGTGCAAAAGGGAGCTGAGCACATAAGGCCCGCGTTCCTCGGGAGTCACCCAGGGCCAGTTCACATCCACGTTGAAGGCCCCCAGAGGAGCGAGGCCTGTGAAGAAAAGAGGGATATTTAACAAAACACACACCTGGTGAGGCCATGGCTGGGCCTTTTCGCCAGTTATCCCATCAAGCCCTGCAGTGTCATCATCCCCTCTGTGCAGATGAGAAGAGCAAGACTCCCAAGGACATCCCGTCCCCCCCCCCCCCACGGGAACTGGACTGGAACAGGTGTGTCTGACCCAGAGCCCCTGATCCTCCTACTGAACCCAGCCATGTCAGCTCCCTTCCCCAGGAGGTCTTCCCCGCCCGCCCCCCCCCGCCAGAAACACTTCCCACCTCCTCCCACAGCCCACCACGCACTTCCTGTACCGGTCACCTAGCCCACACTCATCACTGAGTCTTTGTACCGAAGTAAAAATAGACAGTGAGTCCCAGGGTACATTCAGACTATGTACCCCCAAGTGACTCAAGAGAAAACATATGTCCTCAAAAATACCTGCACAAGAATGTTTATAGCAGCTTTATTTGTAACAGTCCCAAACTGGAAACAACCCAAATGTCCATGCACGAGGGCAGGGGTAAAATGACTGTGGTATAGCCACACAACGGGGTGAAAAGAAATGGACAACCGACACACACAGCAATGCGGGGGATCACAGACATCATTATGCGGAGCGACAGAAGCCTTACATGAAAGAACGTCTCCTGTATGATTCCACTTGCATAATGCTCTAGGCCAGTGATGGCGAACCTATGACACGCGTGTCAGCACTGACACACGTAGCCATTTCTGATGGCACGCAGCCGCTGAGGCGGCCGCATGCCGAGGATGAAACATTTGCGAAATAATGTTTTTTCCTCAAAGTGACACACTACCCGAGTGATGCTCAGTTTTTTGGCGAAGTTTGACACACCAAGCTCAAAAGGTTGCCCATCACTGCCTAGGACCAGCAAAACGAGCCTATAGTAAAAAACATTGCCCAGCGGGTGTGGCCGAGTGGTTAAGTGTCTACCCATGAATCATGGTTCGATCCCGGTCAGGGCGCATGTCTGGGTTGTGGGCTCAATCCCCAGTAGAGGGTGTGCAGGAGGCAGCTGATCAATAATTCTCTCTCATCACTGATGTTTCTATCTCTCTCTCTCTCTCTCTCTGAAATCAATAAAAGCATATCTTTAAAAAAATAGCCTGTGGGTATTAACAGGGATGGGACAGGAAGGAACTTTCTGGGGTGATGCAAACATCATATATCTTATTGGAGAGTTTGGATTACAAAGGTGTGTGCATTTGTCAAAAACACTTGGAGTCGTCCACTTAAAATCTGTGTGTTTTACTGTATGTGAATTTTACCTAAAAAAACAACCCTATGTAAATATTGAACTCTAGTTGATATATATGCTGAAATATAAGATAGTTGATGGATGGATAGATGGATATAGATACATATATGGGTGGATATACCTACACAGATATGTTTTATGTAATATATAATATAAATATATAAACATATAAAGATAGCCCTGGCTGGGTAACACACTTGGTTAGAGCGTCATCCTGATACACCAAGGTTGCAGGTTTGATCTCTGGTCAAGGCACATACAGGGCATAATGAATGCATAAATAAGTGGAACTGCAAATCAATATCTCTCTTTCTCCCCCCTCTTCTTTCTCTCTCTCCTCCTTCCTCTTTCTCTCTAAAATCAATTAAAAAATATATGTGGGATGTTCCAAAAAATGTATAAACACTTTGAATAATTATAAAGTCAGTGTTTATTAATACACAGTTCATTTTCAAAATTTAAAGGAATCTACATAAATGAATAAATTTTTTGTCAATGCCTGTTTTCAAACTGACTGTTCTGGTGCAGGCACTGCTGATGACGTGAAGCAATGGAATAAAAAACACCAAGAATCATTTCATTTGATATTGTGTGCCCTCAGTTCATCTACTGTTGCCAGTTTTGTACTGTAAACTATATCTTAATGTATCCCCATAAAAAAAGTCTAGTGGCACTTTAGGATAAATTTTCTTTGTTCAAAGTTTAGTCTGGCTTCACCCATTATTTCAAATCAGTTAAACCTAAAAAGGAGTGGAAAATTAAGTGAGTTGCCAGCTGTTAAAGTGTGTATATATTTTTTGAAACACCCTACATATACTATATATACTATGTGTGATCATGAAAAAATAAAATGTTGCCGATACCGGTTTGGCTCAGTGGATAGAGCGTCGGCCTGCGGACTCAAGGGTCCCGGGTTCGATTCCGGTCAAGGGCATGTACCTTGGTTGCGGGCACATCCCCAGTGGGGGGTGTGCAAGAGGCAGCTGATCGATGTTTCTCTCTCATCGATGTTTCTAACTCTATCCCTCTCTCTTCCTCTCTGTAAAAAATCAATAAAATATATAAAAAAATAAAAATAAATAAAATGTTGACCATTGTAAAATCTAAGTGTGATATGTGGTTGTTCACTGCACATTTTTTTCAAGTTTTCTGTGTTTGAAATTTGTCATTAAAAATTTGGAGAGAAAAGTGATATATCCAGATTGCCCCCCAAAGAGGCTGTGCTGGGTCATACTCCAGCGACAGAATGGGAGGCCTGCTTCCTCCCAGCACAGCTTCACTGACTGTGTGCAACCTGTCGTTCTTGTTTTAAAGGAGCATCTCATTATTTTGTTCCAACCTTTTTTTAGTATTGATTTCAGAGAGGAAGGGAGAGGGAGAGAGAGATGAAAACATCAATGATGAGAGAGAACCATTGATCGGCTGCCTCCTGCACACCCCACACTAGGGATTGAGACCACAACCTGGGCATGTGGCATGACCTCCTGTTTCATAGGTCGACGCTCAACCACTGAGCAATGCCGGTGGGGCCAAAAACTATTTTTTAATTGTGAGTGAGGTCAAGCCTCTTATCAGCTCATTTAATGCCTATTTATATATGTTATCTATTTTTATGAGGCATTTATTTGTTTTCTTATTCATGTGTAAGAGTTTTTTGAGCCCAAAAGAAATGGTCAATGTCACAGATAGTGTTTCTCACTTAGCCCTTTGACTGGCATATTATATTTTTTCCACGTCTACACTTCTTATGCAGTCAATTTATTTTTTCCTTTCTGACTCTTGAGTTTTGTGTCATGCTTTCCTACTCAGAGGTTTGTTTTTTTCAATTCACTCAATGTTTTCTTTGATATTTTGTTTGATTTCTTATGCTTGAATCTTTGATACATCTGGATTTTATTTTTGTGTGTAGATTGAAACAGAGATTCAGCTTTACTTTTTCTTCCCCCAAATGAAATGATCTCAGCATAATTCCCACAGATTTGAAATACAACCTCTCTCATTCTCAGAATTCTCACATGCACTTGGGCCTCTGTCGGGACTCAGTTCTGCCCCACTGACCACATTGTTTCTTACTTGGACACGTTCATTAGTCCCCTGACCTTTCTCTTCTAAGACTTGTCCCTCTGGCTACATCCTCTCTAAACCAGCTGCCAGAAATATTTATTTTTATTTTTAAATTTCTGGTTTTTTTTTTTTTTTTTGAGAGAGAGAGAAAAAGAAGAAGCAGGGCGGGAGGGGCAGGGAGGAGAGACATGGGTTTGTTGTCCCATTATTTATGCATTCATTGGTTAGTTCTTACGTGTGCCTTGACTGGAGATCGAACCCGCAACCTTGTTGTATGGGACAATGCTCTAACCAACTGAGCCAGGGCTTGCCAGAAAGAATTCTTAAAATCATGGTCTGGCCATGCTACTCCACTGCTCAAAACTTTCCATGCACATAGAAAAAGGCAGGCAAAGTTCAGTCTATAGACTTACCTGTTCAATTAACTTTTTGCCATAATGGCTCTTAAAAACCTATACCACTATAGTGTAATGACTTTTTTCTTCCTTGAGCATACCAAATAAACATGCCATAACGAATGATATTCTGGCATCACACTTTCAGGGGATAAACACACTCACCAATTTACCTGAGTATAACAGTGTTAGCCCAATGATGGCCTAGGGACAAATCTGCCTTGCTTGCCAGGTTCGGGTAAAGCCCATATGCCTTGTTTTGCACACGCATGCCAATCCGGAGGGCTGCAGAGGGAGCTTCCACAGTTCTGTGCTCTGCTGAGCACACAAGCTATTTCCATGTGTTTCAAAGTGCTTACTTGGCCCTCAAGATATTTTTCTGTGCTATAACTTCATTTTTAAGTAAAAATCTGTAAGATAGTCGTAAGTCTCCAGAAGGCTGAAAAACAGTGAAGAAATGGTGTAGAGAGAACTATGTACCTTCTCAATAATGATTCCCTCACAGCCATCCTTCACCACCCATGTTAAAGGTCTTCATTACTCCTTTAATGAGCACAATAAACCTTCATTACAGTAAGGTTTATATATAAACTGTATCTTTATATTCATATTACTGGGTTTTTTTTAAATATAAACTTGATTTATTGGTCAATTAATAAATTTTTCCATCAGTAAAAATTGTTTGGCTGCCCTAACCGGTGTGGCTCAGTGGATAGAGCGTCGGCCTTCGGACTGAAGGGTCCCAGGTTCGATTGCGGTCAAGGGCATGTACCTGGGTTGCGGGCACATCCCCAGTGGGGGGCGTGCAGGAGGCAGCTGATCAATGTGTCTCTCTCATCGATGTTTCTAACTCTCTATCCCTCTCCCTTCCTCTCTGTAAAAAATCAATAAAATATATTTTTTTAAAAATTGTTTGGCTATTGGGTTGGATGGACTGCATCGCAATTTTTCATTGAAATTGAAGGAAGTATTTTTTTTTCAGAGAATGGCTTTTCACTTAGCAGTATAGTTTTAGGCAAAAATAAAAGTAAGTAAGCAAAGTACATGTTTATAGACTATGCTATCTATATATATAAAAGCCTAAGCAACTGAATGACCTAACGACCAGTCTAGCAGTTGCTATGACGTGCACTGACCACCAGGGGGCAGATGCTCAATGCAGAAGCTGCCCCCTGGTGGTCAGTGTGCTCCCACAGTGGGAGCACCGCTCAGCTGACTGACGGGTGCCAGACACCGGGCTCACTGCTGGCAAGTGCAGCTGCAGCGTGAACCTCTCCCGCCTCCATGGCAGCACGCTACTGAGCAATGGCGGCGCAGACACAGCGGGGCCGGGATGAGGAGGAGCGGCACTTTGCGCACTACTACATCCCCCCAGGGGTCCCAGATTGCGAGAGAGTGCAGGCCAGGCTGAGGGACCCCACCAGTGCACGAATCTGTGCACTGGGCCTCTAGTATTTTATATAAGAGAAGGAAATATACACATATGAACATGTTGTTCTTCATCCATCAAGAAGTTATAACAATTTAAAATATGTATTAACCAATAACATTGCTTTAAAATATACATAGCAAAAATCGACTGAATTAAAAGGAAAATATTAAAATCAACAACTAATGCGGGAGACTTTAATGTTTTGGGTTGTTTTTTCTTCTGATACCCCTCCCCCCGAGACTTTAATGTTTTAACAAGTCTTTCATATTAGCTCTAAAAGCAGACAAAAAATCAGTAAGGATATAAAAGATCTGAACAGTACAATTAACAAGCATGGGTTAATTGACTAACAGAACACTGTACCCGACAATGGTAAAATAAACAGCTTTTGACATGCACATAAAACACTTACCCAAACTGACCACATGCTAGTCTCAATAAATTTCAATAGTTTGAAATAATTTAGAATATATTCTCAGTCTCTACTGGAATTAAACTAGAAATCAATAACACAAAGAAAACTTTTAAAATCTGAGCATTTTAGAAATTAATGCACTTTAAAATAACCTAAGGTCAAAGATGAAATCACAACAGAAATTCTAAAATATCTTGAACTGAATGAGAATTAAGATACGACAAATCAAAACTTGTGGGAGGCTTCTGGAGTATGGGGAAATGACTCAGCACAGGGATCCTGGCAGCTGTCCTCTCAGCTCTCACCCCAGAGCCACTCCCCTGCCCACTCCCCCCATAGAGATAGAAAAGAAATCAAACACTGCATTGGAAGTAATGAGGGAACCATCCCCTTATTATGAAAATTGACCATTAAAAGGAAAGTACTAAGCAATTTTCTTGCCTTTCCTATGAACTGCATTTCAGGGTCACCAAATAGTCCTAGCTGATGAGGAAAAGTTCTTTACAGAAGAATTATTACTAATGAATATGGGAGGCATAATAAAATCACAAAACACAATTTTGCAAGCCGTTATATAACTCAGGCCATGATCTCAACGGATCAAGCTACTGGGTTTGGTAGAGCACATGACAATTAGGCCGACACCCGCACCCCCCTGCCCAGCTCACTAGTAAACCTTAGGGTCCCCAGATGGGTCCCCAGCACATGTGCCTCCTGGTGCGACACCCTAGGAAAGACACAGGGACCAAGACTACATTTCTCACAAGTGCTCAATGACACCGATGCTGCTGGTCATGAGACCACCTTTTGAGTAGCCAGCGTGTCAAAGACTTCGGCAAAGGAAACAAAAAGCAGCAGGAAGGATGGGAAAACCCTCCCAACTGTTAGAGTACGCTTGCCAAAAATGCTCACCCTGAATTTAATTGACGTCATTAGCACCAACTTCCAGGTCTGGGGACGTGTCGGGGATAGAAGAACAAACCACGCCCAGGGGAAGCCAACATGCAAGTCCGGAAGGAAATGGCCTACGGCAGGTACCGAGCTGCCCTGGACAGCCCGGCCGTAGGAAAGGCACACCAGCCACACAGTGCGAGGCGGCCCCTGTGGGCTTCACTTCAACAAACGAACCGCCAAAGGAAGGCAGGAGGCTCTGGGTAAGGGTGGGTCAACGATACCACGGAGCGACTGCTCATTCGTTAGGCGATAGAAACTTTGCAGCTCTCTAACAAAGCATCCACACGTGACAGAAATGTGTACCGAAGCGGGCAGTGGTGAAATGACAGGTGCTGGGATTTGTGTTTAAGTAATGCTTCTGAGACATTCATGCGCAAACGACTCACCCAAGTCTCCTGTTAACATGCAGCTTCCGCTTCAGTGGGTCAGGGAGCGGCGCTAACCGGCTCCTAAGTCAGTGATGGGCAACCTTTTGAGCTTGGTGTGTCAGACTTCGCCAAAAAACTGAGCATAACTCGGGTAGTGTGTCACTTTGAGGAAAAAACTAACTCCAAGACTCTAGTCGCAAATGTTTCATCCTCAGGAGCAGCAAATGTTTCATCCTCGGCATGCGGCCGCATGTCATCAGAAATGGCTACGCGTGTCAGTGCTGACACGCGTGTCATAGGTTCACCATCACTGTCCTAAGTGATGCCATGTGCTGGTCCCCACACCAGGTTTTGAGCAGCAAGGCCTTAACCTTTTGCACTCGGATGTTGAGTGTGACTCGACACGGTTAGCATCGGTAGCAGCTCGTATGTCGAATTGTATTGAATGTATCAATAATTTGAAATATAAAAAAATCCAAATAAATAAGTTTGTATGAAAAGAAACTCCAGTTTTTTATTCTACTGCCGCGCTTTGTAAAATCTGGGGTATTTAAAAAATTAAATCCCAAGTAGAATAAAGGAATTGAGAAAAAAGCAAGTGAGTGCAAAGGGATAAAACGTTTGGCGAGCCCTGGCTAGTGTTGCTCAGTGATTGGGCATCATCCCGTGAACTGCAAGGTCGTCAGTTTGATTCCCGGTGGGGGCACATGTCCAGGCAGCGGGTTTGGGCCCCAATCGGGGCATGTACGGGAGGCAACTGATGGATATTTCTCTCTCACATTGATGTTTCTCTCTCTCTCTCTGAAATCAATTTTAAAAAAACCTGCTTGATAAAGGAAACAACAGGAGACATTGAGATACGTGCAGCAAGTGTAGCAAACACTTGGTAACAATGACATCTGTGTGATGGGTATCTTGGGCTAATCATTGTTGTTTTCTTTACTTTGGTACATGCTTAAAATCCAGCCTTCCAGAGGCTCCGGAAGGAGGCGGAGTGTGAGAAACCTTGGGGGCAGATCTCTTCCTGAGCCGGCACAAAGCAGGCACCTGGACCTCATCCTTCCCTTCATACCTCTGCCTTCCCCAGGATGGCTTGTGGTGACTCATCAGAGACACACTACACTAAGGTAAAGTGTGTTTTAAAATAACGGGGCAGGTGGAATTTTTAAAAAATGACAGAAGGAAAATAATCAATAGAAAAAAGTAAGAGCCCTAACCGGTTTGGCTCAGTGGATAGAGCGTCGGCCTGCAGACTGAAAGGTCCCAGGTTCGATTCCAGTCAAGGGCATGTACCTTGGCTGCGGACATATCCCCAGTAGGAGGTGTGCAGGAGGCAGCTGATCGATGTTTCTCTCTCATCGATGTTTCTAACTCTCTATCCCTCTCCCTTCCTCTCTGTAAAAAATCAATAAAATATATATTTTTCTAAAAAAAGAAGAAGAAAAAAAAGAAGAAGAAGGGGGCCGATCAGAACAGAAGGAAGCTAAGAGCTAACCTGTGTGTCAAAGAGCCGGCACTTTCTATGATGGGCCCACTTTCACCTCTGCACACCGCACGGCACACGGTAGGCACGTAATACAATTATTTGTTGAATAAATGCATAAATAATTGAACTTTCTCGAAGCCAACATAAGGACTAAAATGATCCATTATGTCATTCACAGCATCCACAAAACTGGGGAGAGGGGGGGCAAAAGCTATTCTAGTGTAGCAGAAAATAACAACAAAAAACAGAAAAAAATTTCTCTTAGCAAGAATATTGAATGAACTGGGACAGAGGGTGTGTGTGTGTGTGAAAAAAAGACACTGAGTGAACAAACCTGCACCCCACGTTCCCCGGAACTGTTAATCATGTCCTCCCCACCATGCCCCAAAGTAGAACGCAGACGGTGTAACCAGCATGAGCTCTTCCGTTTGGGGGCCTTGTATCCCTTTGTAGATTTGAGGGGAGCATCAGAACCCTCCCCAGCCCTCAAGTGCACATGTGCACAAACCTTGGCCTCCCGAGGGCTCTGCTTGGAGGCTGGCCCCTGGCCCCTCCTCATCCTCACCATGCACCTCCTCTCAGAGGCCGCCCTGACCCCCAGGCCCCCGCCTGGCCACTCGGTGCCCCACAAGCCTTTCTCCAGTTGGAAATGACATGTTCTTCTCCTGCTTACCTATTGCCTGGGACTGTCCCCCCACCACCAGGAATCCCCGAGGGCCCAGACTGTGTGGCTAGGTGTGGACGGGTGAAGGGGGCTCACAGACCCCCTGTGGCCTATCCATGTACCCTCAAGGGCTCCAGAGCAAGACCCCAAGTGGGGAAGGGAGAGCCCTCTCCTCTATGAACAGAGTTTGGACCAAGGAAGTCCACAGGGAGTTGGGACTCAGGGTCCTTGGCCTGTGCCCAGCCCTGTGTCTCCCGGTCGGCCAGGCCGGGTGAGAGTGGACGTCGGCACACTTCTTACTGTCTGTGTAACTTGGACATGACTTAAACCCCCGAGATAGTCCAGGGTCCTCCCTGCCCAGCTCCTCTACACCCCCTCCCTGAACACCATCTCACACTTCCCACCTCTGGGCCTTTGCACAAGCGGTTCCACACCCAGCCACCTTCCTCAGCACCCGCCCACTCTGCCACCACTGGGGGCCCTGCTCAGGCACCCCGGCGCCAGGAGCCAACCCAGATCCCCAGCCAGGGTAATTCACTGAGGGGGGCTTCCCCTTCCTAGCCCCTCGAAATCCTGTGGTGTCTCCGTCTGGCTCTGACTAAGTCCTGTCTGGGTCAGAGCCATCTGTGATTAAGTCTGCATCCCCGAAACGGTGATCTGCTCTGAGTCACCCATGACAACCCCCACCCCACCGCACCCGCTCCGCGGCAAAGCCCAGCTCAGCAGTCAGGCCCAGAGTGGTGTCAGGAAATGTCAGGGGGCCGATTCCTGATCCCACCCCACGCCATCCCATTGCACCCGCTTTCACTTTGTTCAACCGAGGGACCTTGCTGCAAGACCGGAGGGGAGGGACGGGGAGCCAACAGTCACAGCTCTCCCAGCACCTGCTGCCTCCCAGCACCCGCTGCCTCCCAGCACCCGCTGCCTCCCAGCACCCGCTGCCTCCCAGCACCCGCTGTCTCCCAGGCCCGCTGTCTCCCAGCACCCGCTGTCTCCCAGCACCCGCTGTCTCCCAGCACCCGCTGTCTCCCAGGCCCGCTGCCTCCCAGGCCCGCTGTCTCCCAGCACCCGCTGTCTCCCAGCACCCGCTGTCTCCCAGCACCCGCTGTCTCCCAGGCCCGCTGTCTCCCAGCACCCGCTGTCTCCCAGGCCCGCTGTCTCCCAGCACCCGCTGTCTCCCAGCACCCGCTGTCTCCCAGGCCCGCTGTCTCCCAGGCCCGCTGTCTCCCAGGCCCGCTGTCTCCCAGCACCCGCTGTCTCCCAGCACCCGCTGTCTCCCAGGCCCGCTGTCTCCCAGGCCCACTGTCTCCCAGCACCCGCTGTCTCCCAGGCCCGCTGTCTCCCAGCACCCGCTGTCTCCCAGCACCCGCTGTCTCCCAGCACCCGCTGTCTCCCAGCACCCGCTGTCTCCCAGGCCCGCTGTCTCCCAGCACCCGCTGTCTCCCAGCACCCGCTGTCTCCCAGCACCCGCTGTCTCCCAGCACCCGCTGTCTCCCAGGCCCGCTGCCTCCCAGCACCCGCTGTCTCCCAGCACCCGCTGTCTCCCAGGCCCGCTGTCTCCCAGCACCCGCTGTCTCCCAGCACCCGCTGTCTCCCAGCACCCGCTGTCTCCCAGGCCCGCTGTCTCCCAGGCCCGCTGTCTCCCAGGCCCGCTGCCTCCCAGCACCCGCTGTCTCCCAGCACCCGCTGTCTCCCAGGCCCGCTGTCTCCCAGCACCCGCTGTCTCCCAGCACCCGCTGTCTCCCAGGCCCGCTGTCTCCCAGGCCCGCTGCCTCCCAGCACCCGCTGTCTCCCAGGCCCGCTGTCTCCCAGCACCCGCTGTCTCCCAGGCCCGCTGTCTCCCAGCACCCGCTGTCTCCCAGGCCCGCTGTCTCCCAGCACCCGCTGTCTCCCAGGCCCGCTGTCTCCCAGCACCCGCTGTCTCCCAGCACCCGCTGTCTCCCAGGCCCGCTGTCTCCCAGGCCCGCTGTCTCCCAGGCCCGCTGTCTCCCAGGCCCGCTGTCTCCCAGCACCCGCTGTCTCCCAGCACCCGCTGTCTCCCAGGCCCGCTGTCTCCCAGGCCCACTGTCTCCCAGCACCCGCTGTCTCCCAGGCCCGCTGTCTCCCAGCACCCGCTGTCTCCCAGCACCCGCTGTCTCCCAGCACCCGCTGTCTCCCAGCACCCGCTGTCTCCCAGGCCCGCTGTCTCCCAGGCCCGCTGCCTCCCAGCACCCGCTGTCTCCCAGCACCCGCTGTCTCCCAGGCCCGCTGTCTCCCAGCACCCGCTGTCTCCCAGCACCCGCTGTCTCCCAGCACCCGCTGTCTCCCAGCACCCGCTGTCTCCCAGGCCCGCTGTCTCCCAGGCCCGCTGCCTCCCAGCACCCGCTGTCTCCCAGCACCCGCTGTCTCCCAGGCCCGCTGTCTCCCAGCACCCGCTGTCTCCCAGCACCCGCTGTCTCCCAGGCCCGCTGTCTCCCAGGCCCGCTGCCTCCCAGCACCCGCTGTCTCCCAGCACCCGCTGTCTCCCAGGCCCGCTGTCTCCCAGCACCCGCTGTCTCCCAGCACCCGCTGTCTCCCAGCACCCGCTGTCTCCCAGCACCCGCTGTCTCCCAGGCCCGCTGTCTCCCAGCACCCGCTGTCTCCCAGCACCCGCTGTCTCCCAGGCCCGCTGTCTCCCAGGCCCACTGCCTCCCAGCACCCGCTGTCTCCCAGCACCCGCTGTCTCCCAGCACCCGCTGTCTCCCAGGCCCGCTGTCTCCCAGCACCCGCTGTCTCCCAGCACCCGCTGCCTCCCAGCACCCGCTGTCTCCCAGCACCCGCTGTCTCCCAGGCCCGCTGCCTCCCAGCACCCGCTGTCTCCCAGGCCCGCTGCCTCCCAGCACCCGCTGTCTCCCAGCACCCGCTGTCTCCCAGGCCCGCTGCCTCCCAGCACCCGCTGTCTCCCAGCACCCGCTGTCTCCCAGGCCCGCTGCCTCCCAGCACCCGCTGTCTCCCAGCACCCGCTGTCTCCCAGGCCCGCTGTCTCCCAGCACCCGCTGTCTCCCAGCACCCGCTGCCTCCCAGGCCCGCTGCCTCCCAGGCCCGCTGTCTCCCAGCACCCGCTGCCTCCCAGCACCCGCTGTCTCCCAGCACCCGCTGTCTCCCAGGCCCGCTGCCTCCCAGCACCCGCTGTCTCCCAGCACCCGCTGTCTCCCAGCACCCGCTGTCTCCCAGGCCCGCTGCCTCCCAGCACCCGCTGTCTCCCAGCACCCGCTGCCTCCCAGCACCCGCTGTCTCCCAGCACCCGCTGTCTCCCAGCCCGCTGTCTCCCAGCACCTGCTGTCTCCCAGCACCCGCTGTCTCCCAGCACCCGCTGTCTCCCAGCACCCGCTGTCTCCCAGCACCCGCTGTCTCCCAGGCCCGCTGCCTCCCAGCACCTGCTGTCTCCCAGCACCCGCTGCCTCCCAGCACCCGCTGTCTCCCAGCACCCGCTGTCTCCCAGCACCCGCTGTCTCCCAGGCCCGCTGTCTCCCAGCACCCGCTGTCTCCCAGGCCCGCTGCCTCCCAGCACCCGCTGTCTCCCAGGCCCGCTGCCTCCCAGGCCCGCTGTCTCCCAGCACCCGCTGTCTCCCAGGCCCGCTGTCTCCCAGGCCCGCTGTCTCCCAGCACCCGCTGCCTCCCAGCACCCGCTGTCTCCCAGCACCCGCTGCCTCCCAGCACCCGCTGTCTCCCAGCACCCGCTGTCTCCCAGGCCCGCTGCCTCCCAGCACCCGCTGTCTCCCAGGCCCGCTGCCTCCCAGCACCCGCTGTCTCCCAGCACCCGCTGTCTCCCAGGCCCGCTGTCTCCCAGGCCCGCTGCCTCCCAGCACCCGCTGTCTCCCAGCACCCGCTGTCTCCCAGGCCCGCTGTCTCCCAGCACCCGCTGTCTCCCAGGCCCGCTGCCTCCCAGGCCCGCTGTCTCCCAGCACCCGCTGCCTCCCAGCACCCGCTGTCTCCCAGCACCCGCTGTCTCCCAGGCCCGCTGCCTCCCAGCACCTGCTGTCTCCCAGCACCCGCTGTCTCCCAGCACCCGCTGTCTCCCAGGCCCGCTGCCTCCCAGCACCCGCTGCCTCCCAGCACCCGCTGCCTCCCAGCACCCGCTGTCTCCCAGCCCGCTGTCTCCCAGCACCTGCTGTCTCCCAGCACCCGCTGTCTCCCAGCACCCGCTGTCTCCCAGCACCCGCTGTCTCCCAGCACCCGCTGTCTCCCAGGCCCGCTGCCTCCCAGCACCTGCTGTCTCCCAGCACCCGCTGCCTCCCAGCACCCGCTGTCTCCCAGCACCCGCTGTCTCCCAGCACCCGCTGTCTCCCAGGCCCGCTGTCTCCCAGCACCCGCTGTCTCCCAGGCCCGCTGTCTCCCAGGCCCGCTGTCTCCCAGCACCCGCTGTCTCCCAGGCCCGCTGTTTCCCAGCACCCGCTGTCTCCCAGCACCCGCTGTCTCCCAGGCCCGCTGCCTCCCAGGCCCGCTGTCTCCCAGGCCCTGAGCTGGTGCTGGGCTCGGAGGGCCCAGTGATGTGCTGTGGTCCGTGGGTGAATTAAATATTTGTGTCTGGGCCCAGGTCTGCCTGATTCCAAAGCCTCATTAAAAGCCTGAGGGATGGAACCAGAGAGCAGGTCATAGGAGCCCCGGGCTGGGCACGGCCCCCAGTTATGGCAGCAGCTCACTGAGCCGGGGCAGAGCTCTGGTTTACGGGCTGGTAAGTAGGTCAGTGAGAACCTGTGTGTGTGTGTGTGTGTGTGTGTGTGTGTGTGTGTGTGTGTGTGTGTGTGTGTGTTGGGGGGGAGGGGTCCCCATATTTGCTGAGCTCTCCCAGGCACCAGCCGCCAACCCCTCCGTGCCAGGCTCTGCCAGGGGTGAGTCATCTTGCCAGAGTAGATTCCTCCCAAGCCCCTGACCACCTTTGCTCAGGCTGGCCCCACATCACCTCTCCCAGGCCCGCTGTCTCCCAGGCCCACTGTCTCCCTTCCCACTTCCCACTGGGGCTCAGGTAACACAGCATCGGTCCCAGAGGGGGACAGTCCTGGGTTCAAATCCTGACTTTGCCACGGAATTGCTGAAGGACCTCAGGCCTGTCACCCCGCCTCAGTTTCCCCATCTGTGACAGGGGCTGTGCAGACCCAATGAGGCAATGCCTGGCCCAGCGTCAGACACTGAGCTAGGCGCACGGCATGTGGGTGCTGATGCTCCAGCGCTGTAACCACAGGGCTGCCTGCCTTGCGCTCTGACAGCCTTACCCTCCGCCTAAGCCCCCCACAGGCTGTCAGACGTGAGCCCCGCTGAGCCGGTGTCTGTCACCACACCACCCACAGGCTGCCTCCCCCACGCCGTTCCCAGCCGCAGGGACCTGCTGAGTCAGACTGCGACCCTCCCTCCATCCTGTCAGCCACCACAGCCGGCCCCCTCCGCCCCTGCCTCCCCCCACACTGGGCATTTTGTTTTTTTATTTACTTTTTTAAATATATTTTTATTGGTTTCAGAGAGGAAGGAAGAGGGAGTGGGAGAGAGCAAGCTAGAAACATCAATGATGAGAGAGAATCATTGATCGGCTGCCTCCTGCACGCCCCCCATTGGGGATTGAGCCTGCAACCCGGGCATGTGCCCTTGACCAGAATTGAACCCAGGACCCCTTCAGTCTGCAGGCCGACGCTCTAACCACTGAGCCAAACCAGCCAGGGCCACACTGGGCATTTTAAATAGACGTTCTCACAGCCCCATTTCTGCTTTAGCAAACTGAGGTCCGGGGGGCATGGTCTGCCCAAATTTATACAAGGAGCCAGTTGTGGGCCTGGGACTAGACTCGGGTGTCCTGACACCCACCCAGAACACCCCGGTGGGCCGTGGGGAGGTTATGCCTCAGAGGCGCCTGCAGAGCGCCCATCCGGTGCAGCTCACCCCTCGGCCCACCCACCTTGGCCTTCCCCAGGCCTCAGACACCCTCAGTCCACATAACAGCGGCCGTCAGGTCTGGGCGCTCACTGTGCCGGCACTGTGTTCAGTGCTTGGGGATTTTCTGATTTTCCTCCTACTTCTCATGAGTCCTCCTCCTCCACACGCTCACCTGCCCGGCACCCCCGGACCTGCCACGGCAGCATCCATCATCGTCTCGCCAGCAGCACTGTCCTGCCGGCTGGCCTCCCGGCCTGCCCTTTCCCCAGGACTCGCTCACACAGCACGCAGGTCTCACTGTCACTACCCCCAACGCTGCTCCCTGGCCTCCACTGCCCCAGGCCAGGCCCCAGCTCCCTCAGCCTGGCACTGTGGCCACCCACACGCCCCCACACACAGCCTGCAAGACAACCCCCCCGAGATGGTGGGAGACTCGGGGTTCCTACAGGGCCTGCGCTCCCCACCTGTCTTGCCCACAGGCATGCACTTCTCTGACATTTTACCTCTGCCTGCAAGGTCCTTCCCCTCCTCCATGTGAGACCTGAAGGCATCCTCAAGGGGCCTTCGCCCTGGGGCTAGAGTGGGGGGAGGGGTGTGTGTGTGTGTGTGTGTGTGTGTGTGTGTGTGTGTGTGTGTCCTGCTTTCTTTTCACACAGAGGCTCCAGGACAGGGATTGCACCGTGTCCTGGTTGTGGGGGGACAGGCAACGTCAGAGTGGACAGCTTTCTGCTGCCACTCAAACCTCCCCCTGCATTTTCCTCAATAGACTCCTCACACCCACCTCTTTGTCCATACCGTTTCTCCTACACAGAAAGCGCCCCCCATCTGTACTGGCTAAAGATGTCCCCCACCCTCAGGCCACCTCGGACACTATAGACCCCCACCCGCCATGACCAAGGACTGGAGTTGTGCCCCAGACGGAGCCGGGTCTGCTGCCCTCCTCTCCCCAGAGGGGCCCAGGCCGCAGCCTGAAGGTGCGCCCCACAGAGGAGCGAGGAGCGAGGAGCGAGGAGGGAGGAGGGAGGAGGGAGGAGGGAGGAGCGAGGCGCGGGCCCTGGACTCTGGCACCTCTGCCCCCAGAAGGCTTTGTAGGCTGACACAGAGTTCCCTTCTTGACAGACTCAACCTCAGACCCCAGGAGGAACAGTGAGCGGCTGTGGTCAGAGTGAGTCAGGGATGAAGTGACCTGGGGACAGCAGGCCATTGGGGAGCGGCCGGAGCTGGGGCTAGAAGCGGGGATATGGGCAGCTGCAGTTTCAGTATGTCTGCGTATCCGCGCCTGACTCGAAACCTCTCAGGCAATTAATGCCACCTCATTTGCTCCCACGGACGAGACGTGGACATCCCCACAGTGGGTGGCCTGGGAAGAGTGGAAGGTCAAGGTCAGGCCAGTGGCCTAGGGGGGCCCAGCCAGGCACAGGATTCAGGGCCCTGAGCCTGGGGTCGTGGTCTGAGGGGGTTCCTCCCACCCTCCCCAGCACCTCCTTGTCACTTTCTCAGACTTTCCCCAATCCTCTAGACTCAGGGCTAGTTTCACCTCCTCCAGGAAGCTCTCCAGGATTAGTCCATCCTCTCTCAGGACATCACAGCTTAAGAGTAGAACTGTCACAATTTCATTTCCCCCACCCAAATTGGAGCTGCTGGGACCCTGCTCCCACATCCTTTCCATAACGTAGCCGAGTCGTGGGCTACGTAACCTCATGGCAAGCCCACTCCATCTTGCTCTCTGCTGTCCATGAGCTTGGGGAGTGGCTAGGCCTCAGGAGGGGTTCGGTAAATGCCATCTGGATTGACATGTCAGAAAAAGGCCCCAGGCCATGGGGTATTCTGGAGCTGGGAGACAGGACAAGAGGCCTGGGCTGGACCCTCGTTCCCACTACTTGCTTGTAACCCTGGACGGTCACAGCTCCTCTGGGCCTCAGTTACCTCCTCCACCCTGGGGAGGCGGGGGGTGAACCATAATCTAAGCATCTTCTCCGGACATTCTTGGTGATGGGGGATCAAAGCCGTAAGCTATTAGGAGGGAGAGCCCCTCGGCACGCCTGCACACCGTATGTAACTGAAAATAAAAGTGTAAACTGTACTACAAGGAAACGAAAGTCCAGCATCGTTCTGATTTTCCATGACTTGGATGTTTTTGTAATATTGTGTATTAAAACATGTTCCCAAATACTCGCTTCGCTGGTGCCTTGCACATGCTTGGCCTGCTGCTGGGTGCTCGGCCCATGGTGGGTGCTTGGCCCGTGGTGGGTGCTCAGCCCGTGGTGGGTGCTCATCCTGAGCCCCTCCCCGTGTGGACTCAGCGCTGACACTGGGCTCACTTGCAGGCCTGGCCCCTCCCTCAGGGAGACCTGCTTCTGCCTGATGTCCATCTCATTCTTGTCAAGCTGCTGCCCAGAGCGGAGACCCCGGGAAGCCTGCCCCATCACCGGGCAGGACCACCCCGGCCTCACGCTTGGCCCGAGCAGTCTCCAGGGGCGGACTGTGCTCAGTCCCATCCCTGCGGCCTGTGGGCAGGTGCAGGCTCAGGGCTCGGCTTGCCCAGTGGCTTCCCAGGGAGGTTTAATGGCCAGAACGGGAATTCCAGGGAGTGGGGAGAGGAAGCGTCCCACTGCCCCCAGCACACACACACTCTCATCCTGGCCCCAACGTCGTAACAGGAAGGTGGCTCCCCCAACACATTCACCTGCCACACAGACACAACCCCAGTCTCTCGTCAGCACATTCTCACAGGGTCCTCCCCTCATCAGCGGAACCCCTGGCCTGTAGATGGGTGCTTTGCTGGGGGAAGGGAGGTCCCTGACGGTGCCTCCACTCTGAGAGCAAACTCGGCACAGACCCGAGCACCTGCCCAGAGTGGGTGCCATAGGGAGAGGGCCTGAGTGGGGACGGAGGCTGGGTGAGGAGGGAGGTTGGGTGGGGAGAGGGCCTGGGTGAGGAGGGCGGTTGAGTGGGGAGAGGGCCTGAGTGGGGAGGAAGGTTGGGTGGGGATGGAGTCTGGGTGAGGACGGAGGCTGGTTGGGGTGAGGCTGGGTGGGGACGGAGGCTGGGTGGGGAGGAAGGCTGGGTGGGGAGAGAGGCTGGGTGGGGAGGGAGGCTGAGTGAGGATGGAGGCTGGGTGGGGAGAGAGGCTCGGTGGGGATGGAGGCAGGGTGAGGATGAAGGCTGGGTGGGGATGGAGGCAGGGTGGGGATGGAGGCAGGGTGAGGAGGGAGGCTGGGTGAGGACGGAGGCTGGGTGGGGAGGGAGGCTGGGTGGGGAGAGAGGCTGGGTGGGGAGGGAGGCTGAGTGAGGAGAGAGGCTGGGTGGGGAGAGAGGCTGGGTGAGGATGGAGGCTGAGTGAGGAGAGAGGCTGGGTGGGGAGAGGCTGGGTGAGGAGGGAGGCTGGGTGAGGAGAGAGGCTGGGTGAGGACGGAGGCAGGGTGAGGACGGAGGTTGGGTGAGGAGGGAGGCTGGGTGGGGAGGAAGGCTGGGTGGGGAGGGAGGCTGAGTGAAGAGAGAGGCTGGGTGAGGACGGAGGCTGGGTGAGGAGGCTGGGTGGGGAGAGGGCCTGGGTGAGGAGGGAGGCTGCGTGGAGAAGGGACGGGGTAGCAGAGCTCTGGAGTCCGAAGCCACAGGCTGTCAGCACTGCCGACAGAGCCCCCATGTCCTCCAGAGGAAGCCGGGGGACCTAACCCTCGGAGGAAGAGCATCTCCCTGGGACAGTCTCACCCTTTCCCTAAGCCCTGGCTCTGACAGCCCATTAGACAGACGGCAGACAAGGCTGCACTGAGGGCGCAGCAGCCCCTTGGGCAGGGGTGAGAGAACTTACTGGTCACGCAGAGCAGTGTGTGGAAGAGCCACATCCTGGCTGAAGCTGAGGCGCGGAGTGGGCCCGGGCCTGGGCCAGCTCAGCTTCCCCTCCTCAGCGGGGCGCCAGGAGGCGGGGACAGACGCACAGACAGGCGAGGGCCCACAGGCAGACGGGCGTTTTCAAGCACACACAGGCGCTCCCACTGGTCCACGGCTGGTGGCCTGGCGTCCTCGGCTGTTGTGGCGGAGTCCTGGGAGCTGAGACACCTGTCACCCACGTTTCCTGAGACGGTGAGCTGAGCCGAGGCCTGGAAACAGCTCCGGGTGTCCTCAGCCAGGAGCAGTGCTCACCCGGCTGTTATCACCCATGTGAGTCCCAGCCCCTGCCCCAGACACACCACCAGGACACAGCCCGGCACGCCCTCAGGGCCTTGGCGAAGGCTCCCCGGGCAGTGATCACGGCCCCTGCACCAGGCCCACACTCCGGCCCGGGCCGCGGAGGGCCAGGTGAGGGGAAGATCCAGCGCCCTGGCTGAAATCACTTCCTCAATTCAGCTGTGGCTGCTCTTTACCAGTAAATCCTGGCCACAGCGCCCGATTACAGAGGTGGTTTACCAGAGCTCTGGGCTAGCAGAACGGCACCTGTAAAATCCCATCAGTCTCTCAGCACCCTGGCCCACCCCAGCACCCGGAGGACACCACAGGCAGCCTGCCGTCGCAGTTTAACGCCAACCCCCCCATCTGTCAGATTTTCCGTGCGACGTCTGTTGTGGAACAAAGCTTCTCTCGCCCCCCAGCGCCCCAGGCTGTCCCCCGACCCCTGCGGCAGTCACCAGCCACCAGCCACAGGTGGCAACTGAGCCCTGCCCTGTCACCAGTGCCACCAAGGACCGGACTTTTAAATTTCATTTAATTTTAATTAATTTACATTAAAAAAGGCAGGGGACTCGATGTCTCTTCTCACAGGAAAGACTGTATCTCGAGGGAGAGTACTCTGAAGTGTGGATATAAGTGTTAAAGCACAGAGGACAATGGTGTTGACTTAATGACGGTAAAAATCAATTTTATTTAGTTTCTCACATTAAAAGCTCGCTTTGCCAAAGTCTTGTAAAGTTTGATGACACTTACAACATTTTTGCATTGTCTGCCTTGGTCTGACCAAATACCTAGTAAGATAGTTCCCTGATGTTACATGTCTGTTACACAGATGACAATTCACCATCTTCACACCATATGCCATCGAACAGAGACGTTAAACAGCTCAGAAAGCAAAGCTCCAGGTCTGATGATCTCCCTCCCAGACCACGATGAAGACCAGCCCATCACAGCTCGGACCCCAATGTAGGGCATGCAGGAGGCAGCCAATCAATGATTCTCTCTCATCATTGATGATTCTATCTCTTTTTCCCTCTCCCTTCCTCTCTGAAATCAATACAAATATATTTTCAAAAAGAAAAAGGAGGACAAATGAAAACACAGCGGGAAACCCCATTATTGGAACGGCTGACAAAACTGAAACATGAACTACAGATTAGATACTACTGTAATGATTAGACAAAATTATACATTTATCAAATTACCCATGGCATAGGGGAGGCCTGGCCGGTGTCCACACCGCAGGGCGCAGTGACTCCCTCCCCACCCGCTCGGAGGGCCAGGGGCACCTGGCAGAGCCACTTTGGCCCGCTGCACACCGAGCCGGAGCAGACCAGCAGCAGGGCAGGCTGGGCCCAGGATGCAGCCTGCTCGAGACTTCTGGGAAGCAGGACTTCACATCTGGAGTGTGACCTCTGGGCACCGCAGGAGGCCAGCCGAGGTTGGTGCCTGGAGGCTGGACCACGCACAGGGCCATTTTCTGCATCTTTGGTGATGTCTAGAATGAGGTTTCATCCAAGCTTGCTGATGCCAGCATGGCAGAGCCCTAATCATGGGCACACACAGGGGCCCTTCAAACCCATCTGACAGCAGTCGCTATCCCCACAAACCCAATTTAAGGCCCCAAGGACTGTGTACAAACCTGGCTGTTCAGCAAGTACATACGTATCCAAAAGGAATGTGGCAATGACTTTAAACAAATGTTAGAGGGCCAACTCAAGGGATATTCTACAACACAAATGGACTGAACTCTTCAAAAGCATTAATATCATAAAAGACAAAGAAAGGATAAGAATTGTTCTAGATTAAAGAAGAATAAATGTAGTGTGTGACACTGGATTGGATCCTAGACCAAAAACAAACAAAAATTTGCTTTAAAAAACATTATTGATATAGCAAAATATACTATTCCTAGGAATGGTAACCAGAAAGTCAAGTCTCTGGTTATGGGCAGAAAGATGAGAGGTGAAGGGTATGACTGTGGAGAGTTATGCAAAAGGCATCAACTCTAGCTGAAATTTACTAGTATTTTCATTAAAAGCAGTGGGGCCCCGCTGGCGTGGCTCAGTGGTTGAGCGTCGACCTATGAACCAGGAGGTCACAGTTCAACTCTGGTCGAGGGCACATGCCCACATTGTGGCTCGGTCCCCAGTTTGGGGCATGCAGGAGGCAGCCAATCAATGATTCTCTCTCATCACTGATGATTCTATTTCTTTCTCCCCCTCCCTTCCTCTCTGAAATCAATAAAAATATATTTTAAAAAATAAAAACACAGTGGGAAACCACATTATTGGAACAGTTGACAAAATTGTAACATGAACTACAGATTAGATACTACGATACTGGTTAGATAAAATTATACATTTATCAAATTAAAATTTGATAACTATACTATATTCTCTCATAACTACGAGAGAATGTCTTTGTCCTCAGGAAATGTTCACTAAAATATTTAGGGAGTAAGGGACACAACTATGTAAGTAACCCTCAAATAATTCATGGTTCAGAGAGGGAAGAAGGGGGAGGGGCAGGGAAAGAATAAATGATAAAATGTGGCAAAATGTTCTTTATTCTACCCTTGAAACTATTCTGTAATTTCAAACGAAAAAGTTTTAGGCTGGAGGGGCCGTGTTCAGCATGACGTAAAAGGACTAGCCGTCTTGAGAGTCCAAGCACCAGGATGAGGGTGTTCCCACAGCCCTGCCTCAGAGCCCCAGCCTCAGGAAATGTTTCCAACTCCCTGCTTGCCTTCTGAGTCCTGGGAGAGCATTTGGAAGAGTGAGGATGTTACAGAGACCAGAGAGGACTGCAGTGGAGGCCAGGGCTGGCAAAGGGGGCTGGGGACGACTGAAGAGCAGCGGTCACCACCACTGTTGAACTTCGGGCACTCAATGGGAGCCGCAGGCTCAGTGTCCAGGGCCTTCCATGGAGCCCTCACCGGGTCCTCACAGCCACCCTGCTGGGTCATCCCATTTCACCGAGGGTGTTGGCTCAGAGAAGGTGGTGAAGGAACTTACCCAAGGCAAATGGCTAATAAGTGGCAGAGTTGGGACTCAAACAGGTCTATCTCCTCCAGACCGACTCTGAACCAGTAAAAGCTGGTGCCTTCAGACCCAAGGGTCTATCGTGAGCTATTAAAAAGCAGGGACCTCATTCCACAAACATACTGGGATCCTTGCATCCCTGGGTGCCATGCACTGAACTGTGCCCCCCTGAACCCCCACATTAATATGTTGAAATCATAACACCCAATTTGACTATATTTGGGGATATGGCCTTCAGGAGATATTTAAGGCCATAAAGGTAGGGCCCTAATCCAACAGGCTTAGAAGAGGAAGTGATCTCTCTCCCCAAGTGCAGGCAACAGGGAAAAGCCATGTGAGGACACATGAGAAGGCGGCTCTCTGTAAGCCAGGAAGAGAGGCCTCACCAGAACCCAACCATGCTGGCACCCTGATCTTGGCCTCCAGATTGTGAGAAAATCAATTTGTTGCTGAAGCCACCACGTCTATGGTAGTTTGCTATGGCAGCTCAAGCTAATATACTGGGCCACCTCCTAAAAAACCTCCCTTATAAATAAAACATTGAATGGTGTGTGCTGAGGAAGGGGAGCTTAGTGGAGAGGGAGCAAGAGAGAGGATCCTCTTGGCTTTTCATAACTGAGGGGCTGGGAGAGGGGAGTGGGGGTTGCACTTGAGTCATGGAACCAAGGGTCCAAGGTCTTAGACCTCTTGCTTGCCCCCACCTCCTTCCTGTCCAGCTTACAGTCCTGATGCTCCCTGGGAAAGTACAGCAAAGAGCTCACAACTCACATTAACACTAAAAGAAAACTGGAGATCCCTTCACGTGACAGATGGGGAACCTGAGGTCCCAAGAGGTGAAGGGACTTGCTTAGTCTTTTCCTGTCTGTACCTGGGACAAAGGGAGTGCCCTGGGCTCCAGCCCCAGCCGTAGCCTCCATACTATTTGACTCTCCCCAAACGACACTCTGCCTGAGCTAAGCGTGCTGCATCCTGCTCACAGGCCCCCTGAGGAACCCTTACCAATGACAAGGACGACACATCACAGGATTAAACACACAGCAACCCCAGGAAGAGATGGGAAGGCCACGTCTTCTCTCCTGCCAACTGTGGGGGCCTCGTGCCCTCACTAACCTACACCGGTCTAGGGCCTCTGGAATTGCTCAGACAAAACAACTACGGGCCCCAGGCAGGGGAAGACTGTGGTAGATTCAACACTACTCTGGAGTTTTACTTACACCACAGCAAAACCCCACTCCAATGCCTCACAACTCTTTGAAACAGGCTTGGTTGGAGTTGGCATTTCCCTAATTGCTCCTGGAACATCAAAAGTCTGTGAAATGTTCCTAAATTTCATTTTTTTTAAATGCTACAGTAGGTTTTCTCCTAAGACTTACTTTATAAACATGTAAGAAAAGTTCTAGGTTATTGAACTCAATAGTAATCTGCCTTGAAGTGTGCTATTCTCAAGATTATTAAAAAAATTTGGTCTCTTTAGTTCTTAAAAGAAAAAAATGGTTTAACTTCTAATTTACTTCATATTAGATAAGGTTTAAACGCAAATAATTATACATCAAGCTTATTTGTGCAGCAATTAATGAATCTGTGAAGCCACGAGTTGCTGTTAACTTTAACCCACGTAGTCTGTCGGCATTTCGCCGTAATTTTCAGAACGCTCCGCTCTGTGTGAGAGCTGGAATGCTGCTTGAGGCCAAGGGCTGCTGCGGAGAGAGCTGCTTCCTTTTGCCCTCTCTGGGCTGCCGTCCCGTTCCTCCCCAACAGGACCAGAGGCTAGGCCGTGCCAGCATGGGGTTCCGTCCACCTGCCCTCTTCCTGTCCCGCTCGCCTGCCTTCTTACCGACGTAATTCTCTAGCAAACTCTTCATAGAGCTGGGTAAGTTTCTGCTCAGCTATGGCCAGATCACCAAAATGGGAATTTTATCGAGGTTTTAATGAGATGTTTTTGTTATACAAGTATGTACTGCTGAGCAACCTTCCTTTTCTGCATCTGGTGGTCTTGACTGAAAGTAGACTGACGTGTAGACAAAGGCACCAGAGCTGAGTTAGGTTACCACAGTCCATTTACCAAACACTCTTTAGGCGCCGCTTACTCCGGCGTGTTGGGAGGACACAGAGGCGACAACAGGGAGACACCTGCTCACTGGGAGCTCACAGGCTGCAGGGACAGTAAAACAAAGACAAAGTGTGGTGGGTACAAGGCAGGAAAACAAGGACTAGCCAGGCCTCAGCGGAGGGAGCTGCTCCTGCAGTGGGGGTTGTGCACACCCAGCACCTGTCCGTGGGGGGCCTGTCAGGTGCCAGGCATGGTGCCAGGACTGGAGAAACCCCAGCAACAAGCCCGACATGTCCCTGCTCTCACGGAGCTTACAGTCTAGCGAAAAGACAAACCAGGAACAGGGAACTACAATCCAGTGTAGAGGTGGCAGCTCGGGAGCGGACAGAGATTTGGTATCACACACACACTTCACTTAGGCAAACACTATGGCATTTGTCCGGGAAAAGAGACAAGGAAAAAGGGAAATAATGTTAAGTCATTTGGCCCATTCGCCTGCCTTCCACTCACCCAGCAGAGGGCAGGAGGGCCGGTGGCGAGCTCAAGCTCTGCTGCTCCTGTGGCCTCTCAGCTCCCAAGCGCCTCTTCTCACCTGAGTGGGACTATGGCACCTGAAGAAGTCTTTCATAGAGCACGGCCCTAATAATCGCAGACCAGACACTTCACCTGCTCCACCAGAGGAACCGTGACCTGTTTCCACACGGACCTCCTGATGCTGGTCTTCAACACAGCACGTCCTCGGGGTTTCCAAGAGGAACTGTGATTACACGCAATGTTCCCCTAGGTACGATTTTCTACTCTAACCCTGGAGTGAGCCAAGACTTCCATGTGGCAGTACCGTGGGGCACAAAGCAGGGACCCAGACCCTGGCTCTGGGAGCTGCGGTAGCCTCATGGAGGGGCTGCTAAGTCCTTGAGCATGAGGGAAAAGAGAAGGCCAGGCAGGAGGGGACAGGGCCAGGTCAGTGCGGGAGGCAGCACTGAGCAGAGCCTGGAAGGCTGGGAAGATAGCGATGAGCCCAGGGAAGCAGTGAGCAGAGGGCAGGGGAGGGTAGGCCCACAGGCCAGAAACACTGCCAGAGACTAGGTCTTGACCAGCTGTGTGAGTATCGGAGGAGTTTGGGATTTATTCTAAGGGCAATGGTGATGCTTAGGAAAAGGTCTTCAGCAGAGAAATAACAGAAAGTTCATCCTGAAGCACATGAAAAGATAGCCGACATCTGTAGTCATCAGGGAAATGCAAATCAAAACCATAAGATACCAATTTATATCAGAAAATAAGTTGCTGTCAAAGATGTAGAAAAACTGGAACCCTTGTATATTGCTGGGGGGGCGGGGGGGGAGATGAAAAATGATGCAACCACTTGGGAAAACAGCCTGGAAGTTCTCCAAAAGGTTAAAGACAGAGTTATAATATGACCCAGCAATCCCACTTCTAGGTATACAACCCAAGAGTAATGAAAACATATGTCCACATAAAACTTGTACATAAATGTCCATAGGAGCACTATTCAGAATAGTCTCAAAGCAGAAACAACCCAAATGTCCATTAACAGGTGAATAGATAAATAAAATGTGGTACAGCCATAAAATGGAATATTATTCAGCAACAGAAGGAAATAAAGTCCTGATACATACTACAACATAGATGAAACTTGAAAATATGTTTAGTGAAAGAAGCCAGTCACAAATCATACTAAGTGTATGATTCCATTTATATGAAATGTGCAGAATAGGAAAATCCATAGCGACAGAAATAGTGGTTGCCGGTGGGGACAAGGAATGAGGAGTGACTGTTAATGGTACAAGTATTCTTTCTAGTGATGCAATATTCTAAAATTGAGTATGATGATGGTTGCACTTCTCTGGGACTATACAGAAAGACACTGACGTGTACAATACATAAATTATATATCAATAAACTGCTAACAACAAGAGTTCACCCTGGGTATGGCAGAATAGAGAAGGAAAGATGAGGCAGAGACCAGTGAGGAGCTGCTATGGAGATGGAGTGGGAGACAGTGGTTGAACTTCGGGGAGGGATTCAAGGAACTGAACTAGACGAGGCCAGATGAGGAGAGTTTACATCTGTGGAGCCTCTGTAAGTTCCCCTGGGTAGCTGGTACCTCTCCCAAGAGGTAGAGTGAGAAACAATGAGGTATCTAATTATCAAGCAGCATAAATGTATTTAAAATCTTGTACGTATAAAGACGAAGAGAAATATGAAAAGTGCGTAGTCCCGCTGGCCACATCCATGAAGAGTGCCACGCGTAAAAGCCCACTGAGCTCCTGCCAGGGGACTGTCCTGTCCATTCTCACTCCCAAACCCCAAAGGAAGCGCCTGAGCACTCGGGGCACGCCTAACATACTGCACAATCTGAGTATCTGAGTACAGGCTGGAGAGCAAGAGAGGCTGAGACCAATAACGTTCAGAAATACACTGAAAATCTTTTAAGATCCTTTCCTGGGTTCTGTGTGTTTGTGAGAATTGCCAAGCTGCTAAAGTGGGCACTTTTCTTGGTTAAATCGAAGACCCGGTTTTGACTACAAACCACCACTCACCTGAAAGTCTTCCCTGGTCTCTACCGGAGACCGGGGAGAACCAAACGGCCCTGGGACAGAGGAGCCTGCACCACTGCTGGGAAACGCAAAGGAAAACCTCGGAGGGGCCTTTTCTGAACACTCCAGAGACCTTGTCAGTTGGGGCCCTGACCACAAAGACTCTGTCCCACCCAGAGACTGGAATGGATGGGGTAAATCCCTGTCCACAACCTCATGCACAACCTCAGTTGACTCGTTGACCCTTGCCCCACCTGCAACAGAAACCAGTGCTGGCCAGCTTACTGCAGCCATAACTGGGGCAAAAAGTCAAATACCACGGAGACACACCAACAAAGCCAGAAGCTCTGGTTCCAGCCCATTCATTTGCTAAATGGGGAAACCAAGGCCCAGCTCGTGGAACACAGCGGGGTGGCGCCCAGGTCCCTGACTCTCAGGGCCTCGTATTTCTCACTCTATTTCTCACTCGATCAACTCCCAAACCCTCCTCCAGAACCTGGCTCTCAGTGTGCTTCAAAGAGCAAGAGGAGCTAAGAAGCCTCAGCAACCTTAGGTCTCACCTGGCAGAGAAGCCTAAACTCTCTCTTTCCTGGAATCCTATTAGGAAGGTGAAACGTATCATGGGCCTGTTGTTCTAATCTTTCTAAAGGGAGAGAAAAAAGCAGGTTAAGCAACAAAATACGGACACTGCAGGCTTTGCTGCAGCCCTCACGTCCCACAGCCCTTTACGTGATTAACAGCAGTGCTCTGCACTCGATCAGCTCTCCAGGGAACACTAATGAGCTCAGCCACAAGACGAGGAGGAGCTCTAGAATGCAGGGTTGCACCGGAACTGGGACGCTCCAGGCAGGTGGAGAGCTGTGACATCACAAAAGGGGCAAGGCTCACTATCCCTAACTCCCAAGTGCTGGTGAACTGAAGTGAAACAGCCTTTTTAAGCTGCAGAGGAATGCAAACATTAAATACTTCAAAATAAACATCAGACAGGAAAACAAATTAGTCTACTGCCTTTTAGTTAAAATAATCGAACTAAAACTAGAAATAAATGAACTAAAATTTCTATCACTACGTCATTTGCCAGTTTTGAGATGTCTCCAGGTGCCAGAAAAAAGGTCAATGCATTACTTCTAAAGGATAATGAACAACAAGACGCCATCTCGGAGGGGTGGGTGTTTTTCCTACAATGGCCAAAGGCAAGCTGAACTCTATGTACAACAGACAATACAATTAGGATCATTTAAAAATAATGAGACTCCTCTCTTTGCCTTCTTCCAAAGTATATAATATATATTTAACAGCACATTAGACACCACTTGAGCTTCCCTGGTAGCCAACAGGAAGTATTTTCACATATAAAAATTAAAAATTTAAACCTTAAATCATTAATATTTTTTAAACATAATACAGACTTAGAAATTGTTCAACATGACCCCATGACCCCACCCCTAGCACAAAAAAATCCATCCCAAATCCAGAAGTCACAGTTTTTGTTCCTAAAAATCCCCCAGTACTGAACTTGATCTTCACGGCAAGCCGACTGCTAACAAGAGGTCCCTAACAGGTCTCTCCAGGAGGAACGGAAGCACGACCGACGCTGTGTCTGTGATCTACCTGGGCAGCACTGGTGCACCTCTGAGGTCAGGTCCATGAGATTCGGCCCCACACTAGGGTCCTGGAAGAGTGAGCTGGCAGCTTCCCTCATCTTCCCCCTCGAAGGCTGTCCAATAAGCACCTGGGAATTGACTTTTCTTGGGAAAAGGGTGCTGGTAACAGCTGTCAGGGCCAAGGCAATAGTGAGAAGTTCAGTTCTCTGCTCTTTGGATGAACTGTGTAAAACATTTTTTTTTAAAAGACACAATGTTAAAAATATTAAGAAAAACATCTACAAAATCTGGAGGGCTGCCTTTTTCTCAAAGGGTAAAGCTTGTGGGGTGGTAGGAAAAAAAATTGAGGGCCCAGAACTATAACTCTGCAGCAAAAGATAGATAGATGCCCTTCAAACAGGTCACATTCTTAAGAGGTCTTGCTAAAGTAGCAAGAGCTGAGGGTGACTGTATGAGTAAAAGCGGGAGGGGCACCAACTCCTGCAGGGGAGGCTCCTACTGTGCACCCCACCCTGCGCAAGAATGTCAGGCTTTAGGGCAGCTGCCCTCGGCCCCAAGGGCATCAGGACTCTGCCTCTGAACCAGAGCTGCTTTCCCGACTAACTTCAATCTGGAGAGATGGTAAGTTATCTAACCGGCTCTTCTTTTGGCGAGACTGTTCTTTCTCCTTAATCAGAGCCCCCCATGCCCTTTGCAGCTCGGAGTCATCTTCCTCAGTGCCAGGAGCCCTATGATCCACTTTCTTCGTGTTCTTTTCTTTGGTCTTGGATGCAGATCCTAAGCGAGTCCATAAACTACCTGTTTGAATGAGAAAGCATTTTAGTTTTGGTACTCAATGCTGAGAAGCAGGGTAGTACTGAGGAAGCAGGGGTACTGCCGACACCTGATGAGCAGGAAACGGTGGTGGTGGGGGGAGGGCGGGGGAAGAGGGTCTGTGGCACTTGCAACCACTGTGCAGCCTTGCACAGGTAATCTCATCTCCCTGGCTGCAATCCCCTGCCTGCAAACTGAGGGATCTGGACCCAAGGGGAGATTCTCACAGCCAGGGAACATGTGCCTCCATGCTGAGCATATTAGCATCACCAGGGAGTCTGTGCTACACCTGCCCCATCCCTGGTCAAACTCACCACCCGGTGCACAGGTGCTTTCTGCCAGGAGTGGGCCATCCCCAGACCATCCCAGCTACAACGTTCTAAAAACTGATGGGCCTGCAACACTGCAAACTTTTAGCGATTCTGCCCATCCTCCATTAATTTTAAAAATATACTTTATCAATATCTAATAATAGAGAAATATGTGTTTAGAATTTCATAGTATAGCCGCACTATAAGGCAATTAAGTTTTATTTATAAAGAATATAACCATGTAGAAAAGTGACTATGTAAAACACTATATGAAAAGGTAGGATATGTATATGGACAAAGACTGGTATAGCATACATGAAACTAAAACGTATTTGTGCTAAACTGAAAGAACCAGAGATGGGTTTTTTTTTAATCTATTTACTAAAATTTCCATATTACTACCATTATTATTATTGTTGTTGTTATTATTACAATTATTATGGAAGAGAAAAAATATTTTTGGCACCTGCTATTTACTGTCTTCTGCTAACAATATATTTCAATGCTTCACCCATTGTCATTGCTCTTCTTACCCAATTCCCATCCCCATCAGTTTTAGGTGTTACCAACCTGATTTCTTCTCCCGAGTATCAGAATAGAGGCCTTTAATGTCTTGCTTGGGAACACCTAGCCTACTATGAACATCAGAAAAGGGTTCTCTCCGAACAACGGGGTTACAAGCCTTTTCTGGAGAATGTGGTCTTTTTCCTAATCGCTGGCGTATATCTAGGAAAAGAAAAGTACTACTGTTACCAAGTGTGTGTGCTTTGCTATCTGTACTGTCAACCTGAGGTCCTTAGAGGACCTGGTCCAGATCTCCCCGAGTGAGGACAAAGGGCCAACACACTCAAGCTTCTCAACATCTCTCTATGCCAGTGATTTTCTTTCTTTTTCCTTTTAAGTATATTTCTTAATTGATTTCAGAGAGGAAGGAAGAAGGAGAGATAGAAACATCAATGATGAGAGAGAATCATTAATCGGCTGCCTCCTGCACACCCCCCACTGGGGATCAAGCCTGCAACCCAGGCATGTGCCCTTGGTTGGAATCGAACCTGGGACCCTTCAGTCTGAAGGCCGATGCTCTATCCACTGAGCCAAGCTGGCTAGGGCTATGTCAGTGATTTTCAACCTTTTTCATCTCATGGCACATATAAGCTAATTACTAAAGTTCTGTGGCAGACCAAAAAAAGGTATAATTTTTATTCATCCACATGGGATAACATGTTGGCTGTTATCATTCTTTTATTTGACAATCTAAGAGAAAAGAGGTCAGTGCCCCTGACTAAATAGTCAGGTACTGCATGTTTTAAAAATTCTTGCGGCACACCGGTTGAAAATTGCTGCTGTATGTCATCTAGATTTCCTTAGGAAAATTCAGATGTAAAGGTTCCCAGTGGGCGGGGGGGTGGGGAGGGTGCTCAGCTGACTGCTCCAGAAAGGAGTTTCTGAGGCAGAATCAACTGTCTTTTTTTTTTTAAGTAGAACCAAGCAGACCAAATGATTTATAAATATTTTAGTTAACAAGCAGTATTGCAAAAGCCGAGGGCAGAAGCCACAATCTTTGAACATATAAGTACTCAATAAACTTATTACACTTAACAATATATGTAATGAGAGTGGTGTAAAACAAAGGATTAAGAGAAGATGTCCCATATCAAATTTGTTCTTCCTCTATACCCCCTCCCACCCCTGAAATCTGCCTTTCCTCCTGAGTTCCTTCTAACAGTAACACAATAACAGCAACAACAAAACCGCCTCTATTAGCAAGTCACTGTGCTGGGCTCTTCCCCACCTTGCTTATTCTCGGAGAGCAGCACCCATCATCCCAGTCCCTTTGGCCTGGGCCCCTGGCTTCTCTCCCTTTCCTCCCTCACATCCCAGTGCTGCACAAGGTTTGACATTCTTGTCCACTCTGTCTCTGTGGTCCCTGACCTAGTTCAGGCCTTTGTGAGTTACTTAACTCTATACCCTACCCCACTCTGCTCCTAAGTTATCTTTCTAAAATAGATATAAAATCAGGTTACTTCCTCAAAAAACTATATTTGCCAACTGAGATCCTATTCTCTCCCCACATTCTCTAAGAAGCTTTCCACAATTCTGCCAGAAGATCCAGCTTCCCTCTCTGCTATCATAGTCCACTGCTTACAGGACTATCAGAGCATTTCCTCCACTCTGCTTTTGGGGGAATGATCTGAATGTGTGCACTCGTGTGTCTCCATCAAAGTTCTAGGATGATTTTGCATCCCCTCTGAAGACTTCAAACACTCCCAGCACCTAGCCCAAGGCCTGGCACACAGCAGGCATGGCCAAGTATCCGATACATGCATGTCTAGTTCAAATTCTTAACCATTTCTACAACAATTTCTATTACCCTTACATATAAAAAAATACCAATGATTGTGAGTGTCAACCTATGAACCAGGTCACAGTTTGATTCCCAGTCAGGACACATGCCTAGGTTGCGGGCTTAATCCCCAGTGGGGGGCTTGCAGGAGGCAGACGATCAATGATTCTCTCTCATCATTGATGTTTCTATCTCTCTCCCCCTCTCTCTTCCTCTGAAGTCAATAAAAATATATTTTTAAAAATACCAATGACATACATAGTAAAATAATTGTTAGGTTCAAAAATACTGAAAGCTAGTATTGAATAGTTGGATTATTTTTCATGTCCTGAAATCGAATGCCTAACCCAAAATTTAGAAGTAATGAACCGAACAACTAAATCCATCCACAAATGACATCATTTAATCTAAAAACCTATCCCTGCCCATTTGCTTTCTGGAGCTCAGAATGAAGCCCAGAAACAGAACTGAACAACAATACCTGATTTAGTACTGCTGCCTGATGGCCGGGGACGTGTGTGCTGACGTTTTTCATCTAATAAATGTCGGACGTCTGCAAATTTCTCAGTTGGTAATTTGTTACCGATTCGGTGTTTGATATTGCTTGTTGATATAGTATCTGACCTCATGGAGTTCCTTATAAAAAAAAAAAAAAAAAAAGACACAGCTAACCAACTTCAACTATGGGACAATGCCCATGCAACAATCTCACATACTTCTCTGGAAACAATTAAAACCCAATCTAATCTAACATTCACTTACAAATACTACACACTGGTAATTCTTTATTTCCAAAAATCATGATCAGCCTGATGTAATGAGACCAGCCAGGTGAGCAGGTTCCAAGGTTTCCACACCTGATGTCTGTCAGCCATCACGAGCATGTAACTATGAGTCTCCTCCTCCTGGGACAAACACTGAGAGGCCTCTGCTCACCCAGGCTGTAGACAAGATACAACAGAGTCTGCAATCCCTTTCTTTAAGGGTCGACTTCTGTCAAAGACATCTGCTACCATGCTAGGAACCAGCATTATTTTGGCAGCATTTGTCCTTACAAAGTTCTGTGAAAACTAAAAATAAGGATGTGAACAAAGCCATACAAACCAGCTTGAATGGTTCCTTCCTTTCCCCAAATACACCACCAAGAACACTTAGAGAGAGCATCCCTAGATTCCAACCCTTCGAGTTATGCATATGCTATCTGCCCTCAGGAATATGCTCATCCTCATTCCCACTAGTCATCAAAGAAAAGCACATTAAAATAACTGGTTTTTTTTGCCCTGGCTGGTTGCTCAGTGGTTAGAGCATCGGCCTGTGGACCAAAGGGTCCCGGATTCAATTCCCGGTCAAGGGCACGTACCTTGGTTGCAAGTTCACCAGCCCAGGTAGGGCTCGTAAGGGAGCAACCAATCTATGTGTCTCTCTCATGTTGATGTTTCTCTCCTTCTCCCTTCCCTTCTCACTCTCTAGCAATCTATGGAAAAAATATCCTCGGTGAGGATTTAAAAAACAAACCAAAAAAAAAACCTATTTTTTTTTGGTCCATAAAATTAGCAAAAATTAGAAAATGATAATACCTAACATTGATGAGTATGTAGGTAACAGGTGGCAATGTGAGTGAATAAAACATTTCTGGAATGAAATTTCGCATATCATATTTTAAAACATATGCAATAATTGTAATTTAAAGAATTTATCTATTAGTGCGATACTAAGAAAATAGAAACCTAAGTGTCTATCAATTAGAGATTGGGTTAAATAAACCATGATACTTTCAATCAATGAAAAATTAGTGGATCTCTATAACATGTTAAATGGAAAAAGCATACTGCAAAACAATATAAATAGCATAATTTCACTTTTGTACAACTATGTCTATAATTTCTCCATGTGTTTGTGTATGCATGAAATTAGTGGGAAGGTTATTCACCCAGATGCTAACAGTCCTTGTCTCAGGAGAGGATGACTATACAAGTGATTTTCACCTTTTATGCTGTCTATAACAAGGATCTCTTCTTGTATATTTTGAGGAAAAATCAAACACTTTTATTCAAACTCTACAAAGGACTAAAATTAGAACAAATAAAGTGATTATAAGACTAAGAGAAATTAAAACGAAGTTAGTAATTAGTATTTAAAACCAAATTAAAAGCTAGCACTGACAGAAGAATAATCTTACCTAATATTTTTCAGCTGAGATTCCACTTCATCAGCATACATAGTCATCTTCATGCTTTTCTTTGGTGAAGGAGTGGAAATCATTTTCAGTTCTAGATCATAGTCCATTTCATCGGAGTCTGAGCTGCTGGCACTGGACCTCCTGGATGAGCTCCGCTCCCGGGTCTGCTTGAGAGCTGGGAGCTCCTCGTGGTACTCTACTACCACCCTGTCGTCGGCATCCATGTCCTGGTCCTCCTCCTCCTCCTCCTCCTCTTCCTCTTCTTCAATGGGTTCCTCAGGAACATTCACTAGTCCTAAGGAATTTTACCAAAAAACATTAGGAAAAACAATGACAAGTCTAATTTTCTATTTACTTCACTGACTTCTTTAAAAGAAAGGGCTCCCATGCCCAAGATTTTATTGACGCATTATCTATAACAGTGCCAATCTGGTTGCCATTCTGATACCTACAACAGAAGAATGGCTAGGTCAAGTATGATCTAGCAGCCCATGGATTATAAAATTATCTAAAATATAGTCAATTGCCATTATTCACAGATTCTATATTTTTGATTTTGCCAAATTTATTTCTAACTCCAAAATCAATGCTCGCAGTGCGCTCATGGTCATTAGTGGACACGTGCAGCGTGGTAGAATATGAGTCGCCACACATGCATCTTCCCAGCAGAGGTCAAACGAGGCAGTGCTTTCCTCTTGCTCATCTCACACTTAAGTGTCCTTTTGCAGTCTAGTGAGTGCCAAGTTTTTCACATTTCTGTGGTGTTTGTTGGTGATTTCACTATTTAGTAATGCCAAAACCGTCTAGTGTTCCTAAATGTAAGGAGGATGTAATGTGCCTTAAGAGGAGAGAAAAATATGTGTATTATATCAGCTTTGTTCAGGCATGAGTTATAGGGCTGTTGCCTGACTGTGAATTCATGCTTATGATTGTATTAAATGTATGTATTAAAATAAAGTGTCTTTAAACAGAAAGACAAGGTTATATATTGATCAGCTGACAAAATGGTATGACCAGATTCTCAATGGTTCAGTATTTGCTCCTTCAAGGATCACGGTGACTTTATAGACCATAATCACCATAAATAATGAAAATCAACTGTAACTTTAAAGTTCATGAAAAAACACATATAAATAGTGGAAGAAGCAGAATATAGAATATAGGTTTACAAAAATTATAATATTTATTATGAAACGAAAAAAATAGGAAAAATGTAAAATGCAGTCAGTATATTATAGTGCTAGAATTAGGGGCAATTCTCTTTTTAATATTTTTAATATAAATATGGAGATTGCATGATGAAAATATCTTAAATATCTTAATGTAACAGAAATTGGAAAAGTGTAACTGCATAAAATGCAAATTTCACATATACAATTTTCTATATACACATTAAATAAAAATGTATAGATGTGACCTCTCCCTGTCCTTGTTACAATGATAAATGTGTATGCATGTTATCCCATGTTTGTATGTTGACATAGCTAGTTCTAGTTCTACCAAGCATGTGGAAGATCCCACAGCTTAGGTTCAAAATAAAAAACAAATCTTTATAAAACATAATGAAAATGGTTCTTTTACAATAAGCAAAGAAAGAAAAAAAGAAAGACGAGAAGAGAAGAAAGGAAAAAAAACCCAAGTCATGTTATCCTATTTTTCTGGAGACATTCATGTGCACAAGCCAATACGCATAAAACTCTAGATATAGCAGCCTATTTTCATTTTCAGATAAAGGAACAATAAAATCAGCTCATCTGATAAAATATATTTTTTTAATTTTTTCATGCAGCTTTTGATATAAATAGGAAAAATCAGATTCCTAAGAATAGTTTTATTTTCATTTTCCCTATGTCACATTTGACCTTTTTTATTAGAACAGCTTTTATAAAATCATTTGACCTCTTTGTATGGGCAATTTAAAATTAATTGTGACTTGACTTACTTTCCTATATGTTGGCAGAGGGTGAGGGCAAGGAAGAGAGGATGATAAAGTTTGGAACCTTAAAAGACTGTATTAAGAATAAAAATATGATTTCGGGAGCCAAACATGTGTCTACCCAAGAGCTGAGCAGGCAACTACCGGAATGTCGATGTTTATAGGACGTCAAGCCAACATCATCCCCAATCATGGCTCTCTTCTTGATCACATCCCGCTGAATGCGACGGGAATGATATCTTCGCTTCCTGCAACATTGCCAAAATAAGCACATAATCAAAGACCAACAGGAAGGACCATGAAACCCACTGATTAATTTCAACTACACAATGACAAATGTCAGGTACTGAGACAGAGACATCTGAAATGAAACTGAAACTCAGTATTCTCACACCTTTTACCACAGTTAAGAATCTTGCACTCTTCCCTCTTGTCTTCCTTCGAGTCCACACATGGAGTTGACATTCCACTGCAGAATACCAACTAAAGGATTAAGCAAAGTTTAACTATTGTGTTTTATACTTTTGGACTCACCAAGAATTACTAAGAATTCCTTTCATGCCTCCGTAATTTGGATTCCCATATTTCATGTAATACTGACTTCTTCTGGCTGCTCCAAGTTCTTTTTTGTCATCTAAAAATTAATTACAACAGTTACCTAGGATTTCCTGTGGGTGTGAAAACAATGTGTTATAGTTAAAAATAAATAAGTAAAAAAGACTCTTTTGCATAGCTGGGATCAGGTCAGCACAATCAGCCAACAGAAGGGAAAGATGCACTGCAAACATTCCCTCTCTGTGTGCCCACTAAGGTAGAGTGTGTGTGTGGGGAAAGGACATGAGGGGGGAGCAAAGCAGAGATGAATGAGGTGAAGCAGCTGTCAAGGAGGAAATACTTCATAGTGGAAATACCACTATTAAACTCCAACAATACAAGACATAAGGTTCTAAGAAGCATGACAGAGCTTCAATCATTACAAGTGCTCAGGCATCAAATGGGCTTTTTAGAAAAGGTGGCATTTTCACTGCCTCCTGAAAGGTGATATTCATTTATTTTTTTTATAAATATATATATTTTTTATTTCAGAGAGGAAGGGAGAGGGAGAGAGAGATAGAAATATCAATGATGAGAGAGAATCATTCAACAGCTGCCTCCTGCACACCCCACACTGGGAATCAAGCCCACAACCCAGGCATATGACCCTTCAGTCCGCAGGCCAATGCTCTATTCACTGAGCCAAACTGGCTAGAGCTAATATTCATTTCTGAATCATAACATACCAATAACACAGAATCGGGATTAAAGAAGCAGACTATACATAATTCCATATATTTGATAAACCATTTTCTCCAGTTTATCGTGATTTCCTCAAAATGGTTTAAAGTACTATACATATATCTAGAATGCTCTCAACCACTCAAATCAGTAAATGCAGAGAAGATCCCTTTGTCAGGTTAAAAGGTCCATTAATAGGAAAGAAAGGTGGTCAGTGATCACACATACTTTTCATAATATAAAGGACTTGGACAGCTCTTTGGGCACTCACTGACTGCAAAGGACAAACCCCAATGTGAATGTATCAGTGCCATGGGTAAACTTAGTCACACAAACTAGTATGCCCCCCTACAAAAAAAACATGCCTGAGGAGAAACAGCTGGTTCCAGATCAGAGGCGGGGAAAATACAAGTTGGGTCTGGAAAAACAAGATGTTTTAGTGTGCCATAAAGAAAGTGGTCCAAGAATCATGGAGACATGTCAAAAGCACACAGCGGGAAGAGGCTCTACTGGCCAAATCCAAGACAATTCGTGAGTCAAGATAATGATAACAATGGATGATAACCCAATGAATAAAATAAAACTCCATGAGTCTAAACTGATATAAATAAGTAAATAAATAAATGGGTAAAAGGGAAAGCTCTTCCTTATAGCAGACTGCCAACTAATAAACGATGCAGTTAATAAGTCAATGGATGCTAAAGCTACTGCATGAAAGCTTGATGAGCAATAGGCTACTTACATAATCTCAAAGTATCTTCCCACAAATTTCAAAATCACAAATGGAAAAATAGAAACTTGACGGTTTAGAGAAACCTGGTGGTCATTACCTTAACCAAGTGATGAAAGGTACCATCCCCGGGTATGGGACAAGTATCATGTGCCTCCTGATATGAGGCACTGAAAACAACACATTATCACTTCTGTGGTATTCTTGCCTAAAATGCACAACCCAAATCAGAAAGAGACACGAGACAAAACCAAACCAAAGGGTTGTCTATAAAATAATGAGCCTTTCTCTTTAAGAAATGGTTCAGTCAAGGAAAACAGAGGAGCAGGTCCAGATCCAGGGAGACTGAGGAGACATGGATTACTTGAACACTCGCTCTGGAGTGGAACCCAGGTTAGGGGGGGAGTAATAAAAGGAAAGTTCAAATTTATTTGACAATTAGCATCGTTGTCATCATCAAAAACTGCTACACACAGCACTCACTGTGTGTCAGGCAGTTTAATGTACAGAATGAGGAATTCTTGGAACAACTAATGAAATCTGAATGTGGATTGTGGATTATTGTTTATTAATGCTAAATTTCTCGATTTTGATAAGTGTGCTCCATGTAAGACAAAGTCCTCATCCTTCAGGAATACATATTGAAGTATTCAAAAGTGAAGGGTCATTTCTAATTAACTGTCAAACAATTTAAAAGAAACTGTGTGGGGGTTTAATGTGCACCGAAAATCATTGTGTATAAAAAGCCTTACAAATTATTATAGGCTTGACTTAATTCCTTAGAGAATTAGACCTGAAGGGCACTATGAGCAATGTCCAAGAGGTTATTACTGTGATAAATTAAAATATACAATTTTAAAAGGTTTTCATGGTTCCGATGATAAATTGGCTGAAAAGTACATGGGCAAACCAGCTTTAACAGAAAATAACTTACTTTAGCCAGAAATCACAAAAGAATACAAATAGTTAATATTTACTTTCCAGGTCAGAAATTCCAACTCAGGCAGCAAGCCATCATTTCATAAGCACAAAATATTACAGTTTGAGATTACTTGATCTAACCTCTGATTCAAAAGAGAAGGATGACATTCAATAATAAATCACTTTGATTAATAATAAAAATCAATAGCAAATATCATATTTACCTTTTGTAGCAAATCTCATGAATAACTTATTTCCTTTAGCAAGTTTATTAGCTGGACGAAGATCGTTTCTTAGCAGAGACTCTTCTTCTACCTGAGATAATGTTTCCAACTTAAGAAAAAAGAGCATTTCAATATAAAAAAAATTAAAGCCATTTTCGCTTTTATTCAGCAGTTACCATTGATTAAGAAAGCATTCTGCCTTTAATAATACTCTCAGTATTACAGCACTAGGTTCTAAGTCAGAGGTCTTCCCTGACCACTTTGTCAAACAATGGTTTCCATCACTCTCTATCCACTTACCCTTCTTAATTTTCCTCATGGCAATTATCACTGCCTGACATTGTATTATATACCTGTGTATCTGTATTATCTGTCTTCCCCACTAGAATGTAGGCTCCAAGAGAGCAAAGACTTTGCTTGGCTTGAAGCTATATAATGTATCTTTTTATATGAATACACTTTAATTTTTCCAACAGTAGTACATAATCTGTTAGGAAATATGCCATTTCTTGCTTTTTCCTAATTTTACTTATTAGATAACACTTCAAAGTATTTCTTAACAAAATCATTTTCTCTTACAGAAGTGTGAGTACTATTCTAAGATCTCAAGATAAATCATGCATTATAATCACACAAACTTAAAAAGCAAGGGTCTGGTGCACCCTCAGAAAGTCTAGTGGTGAGAGCCAGAGGAAGAATGCAACTTAGGTCTTTAAGCTTTAAATAAAAACATAGCAAGCAGTTTTTTACAGTGAAACCTTACATATATATTTTCCCTATTACTAACCTCTACATCACTTGAGTTTTCATCTTCAACTTCTCCTTCTTCAGCCTCATCATCTGAACTGTCTTCCTGCTTGTCTAAAATGGAATGTGAGGGACAAGATAATCTTTAAAATAACTCCACCTCATATCATTTAAAAGTCCGATTATTTTCTCCATCTATTTACTAATGATCCAAAACATCAAAGCCTTTTTCAGAAACAACTAGTGATGAGATACTATATAACACTTTGCACAGAAACCCAAACCAACTGAGTAAATAATAGGACTTTCAGCCCAAAAGTTCCTTCTTTGTGTTCAGTTACCTTTTTTGCTTTTCTCAGATGACTTGTCCTCATTGGCATCCCTGCTTTTTATCTTATCCAGGTCCGGCAGAGAGCTCATATTGATAAGAGCTCGTGTGGCTGTCATTTCATCTAGCCAAACCACATTACCTAAAATAAAACATTATATCACATCCAAATGGTTAAGTTTCCTGAGAGCAGAAACTGCATCATATTCATTGTTAAATCTCATCTAGGTACAGATTGAGAGCAATAAATATACAAACCAACAAATGAAAAGAATAGGAAGTAGTAGTAAAACCTCTTTGATGAAACTGGCCTTAAGCTGAATTCCCCAACTGAGTTCCACAAAGTAATGGTCAAAAATTCCATGCAAAAGTGTTTACATAATAAAACTGCCTGGCACTTAGTGCTATGTGTTAGTTCTTAATGAGGATGATGATGATAATCTATAGTAATAAAAGGGTAATATGCTAATTAGAGTGGACGTCTTCCAGACGTCCCTCTGGACGTCCATCCGGTCAAAGCCACAACAGCTGTGAGGCCTGGGGCTCAGGCAGCCGTGGGCTCAGGCAGCCGCCACAGCCAGCAGTGGCAGCAGCAGTGGGGTGATGGGGGTGGCGCCTTCCCCTGATCAGTCCAGTTGCCTCCTGCAGAGGAAGGCCAGACTGAGGCATGGGGAGCGGGCCTAAGCCGTCAGTAGGACATCCCCTGAGGGCTCCCAGACTGTGAGAGGGGGCAGGCCAGGCTGAGAGGGACCCCCACCCCAATGCACGAATTTTTGTGCACCGGGCCTCTAGATATCAAATAAATGTGGATTGTCCTCTATACCACTGCCCCTCCAGGGAAGCCCTATGCTATTCCTTATCATCCAGACATGCTTTTAAATGATGCTCCCCCAATGATGATGGTACCATCATGGGATATATACAATGGAGACATAACAGACACTTGGCTTTGTAGCAACTAATTGAATTTGCTTCTTTAAGGAAAAGAATTTAGCCAAAAAGAAAAAAGTTTTTGAGAATTCTTATAAAAAAGAAACCTGTTTAACTATTGAAAATAGCATTTATATCTCAGTTTTGAGGTCTAAGAGTCTCACCTTTGTTACCGACACGCCATGTGGCCTTGGACAATTTACCTTCTCTGTTTCTCAGTTTCTTGGTTTCTGATGCACAATATGAGGTAGCTGAACTGGATAATTCTAAGGGTCTCTCCAACTGCAATATCACTTATCTAGTGTTAATCACTTAAACCAGTGGTTAGCAAACTAAAACCTGCAGGTCAAATCCAGCCCATCATCTGTCATTTATTTGTTTATATGTGTACCAGATTTATTTAGGTATAATTAATGTACAATAAACTACACATCCACTGCCTGTTTTTGTAAAATAAAGTTCTATAGAAAACAGCCAGGCTCATTCAAGTGCATACTGTCGATGGCTGCTCTCATGCTATTATGGCAGAGCTGAATAAATGACAGAGACTATATCACCTGCAAAGCCTAAAATATTTACAACCCAGTCCTTTATTAAAAAAAAAAAAAAAAAAAAAAAAGGTTTGGCAACCCTGATTTGGATAATGTAAGTTAAGGAAAAAGAAAACAGGACAAAAATATTTTACTCAGTCATGTTTCTTATTTCAATGAAAACATTGAATCAACATCTTTTAAAGAAAGCAGCCAGAAAAACCAGCTGCTATATAGGGTACAACCTGGTAGGCCAGCAAGCTAGCAGTAAGTGAAGCCAGACTAGAAATGAGTCAAGACAAAAAGCCAGTAGCGTGATCACCAGTCAGAACAGACTTGGAGTGGGGAGGCAAGTTAAAAATTACAGTTGGCTCACAAGTTAAACAGCTCACAGGCCTGGTAAAGTGGCAGGGTTTCTGATATAGTTCTAATTAGAGACACTGGGGCAGAGCCAGCCCCTGGATAATCAACTGTATGGCAAGTTGCAATGACAAAGTCTAAAGCCCTGAAAACACAGCCCTCAGCCCAAGTCTACACAGCTGGATCCACCCCTTTGTTGGGAAATTGTGGGAGTTCAAGAGGCCTTACTCGTGTATACTGGGCTCAGATGCCAGCAACCAGCTTCCTAAGCCCTGGTCACCACTCTGAGCTGACTTAGCATACTCATGGGGTATAATCTGGTAGACTAGTTAATGTATCTGGTTCTCATCTATGGGGATTTTTTTTCTCTTCTACACTAAGGGCAGAGGTTAGGCACAGACAAGTAGTCTGGGCCATAGTCATTCAACATCTGAGGTGGCAAGAAAATTTCAACATCATAAGCAAAAACATATTTAACAGAAAACTTGGGTATACTTACAGGAGGTATCATCCAACCATTCAATATGAGCCGGAGGATATTCTTTAAAATAGGAAAAGATATCCTGGGTACTCATCTCATCTACTCCGCAAATGTAGATTGTCTCCAGTCTCACTTTGGGGATTGCTAAAAACACAGGACACAGAAAAGATGATAGAATTTTCCCGCCCACTATTGCACATTCCACCTTATTACACAGTTCGGGTAACATGTGTTTAGAAAAGAAATATGCTGAAAGAGATGACATTTATTTTAAAAGAAAAGGAGAGATGACAGCAAGGTACACTATTTTGCTTTTTATCACAGACCAAACAGCATTAAATCAATTATTTAAGTCAGAAAAGGCTTTTTGGCTAAGAAAGATTGAACAATTAATGTTGATAAAATACACAATACCTCTCCCCAAATTAACCTGCAATTAAAGCAATACCAAATTCAATAGGCTTTTTCATTAAACTAGGCAAGCTGATTCTAAAATCTATATATATAAAAAAAGCCTAAGCAGCAAACGCTATTACACGCACTGACCACCAGGGGGCAGACACTCAAACCAGGAGCTGCAGAGCTGCAGTGACTTGGCAGCGGCGGTCCTTGGGTGACGCACCCCGAAACCAGAGAGGAGGGAGCCCGATTCCTCGTGGTGCTGCGCGATTCCACCGTCAGCCGTGGGTTATGTTGTTGCTGGGGCACTATAGGCCCCAAATCTGGTTTACTGCACACTTGTGTTTGTGTTCCACACCCTGCATGACAGCAACTTTGCAGAGTGCCCTCTCGCATTCCAGGACCCCTCAGGGGATGTCAGAGAGCCGGTTTCGGCCCGATCCCCACAGGCCAGGCCGAGGGATCCTGCTCACTCCACAGACACCAGGGAGGGACATGGGAGGCTGGCTCCAGGGTGTGTCCAGCCCATCTCACCCAGTCCTGCCCCGCCGGCCACCTTCTAATTAATTTCCTTTCAATGTGCACAAATCCGTGCACAGGGTCACCAGTTTTTAAATATTTAACAAAGAAAAATGTGGAACAGTTCAGGCCATTTCTGAAAAAGAAGAGATGCTGCCCCTGGATATAAAGCAAAGAAGGAAACTAGAGTAATGAAATCCTACAAATACTGATAAAATGACAGCTCAAAATAAAAACAAGCAAAGAACATGAGTAGACAATTCACACAACAGGAAATACAATAAATATATGAAAAGATGGCTTACCTCACAATCAGAAAAACACATACTAAAACAAGATACCACTTTTCAATTACTAGAATTTTTTTAAATTTATGTATTTTATTATCAATTGTTAGTAGGGTGGAGAAAAGAACCCCTCCCTCTGCTGGTGGGATTGAGAAGTGGCACAGCCACTCTGAAGGACAAATTGGAAGTGTCTGTTATAAATGTAATTTAGCACGTGACCTTTAGGCATAGTTACTTACTCCTCATGTGGGTTCATACAGTAGCTCACACAAAGATGTTTGTTTTGTCATTTTGAAGAGTAAAAGGTTTAAGCGGAGCCCACGTAGGTGTGGCCAGACTACCTGGTAAATCAGGTGATACCTTTCTGCCTGCCACCCAGATTATGAAGATGGAGATACTATTAAGACCTTTGAATCTCAGCAAGTCCTTACTAGTGACCAGCGGTGCAACAGTGAACAAAGGCCCAAATGAGACAGGTGTTCACAATGGACATCCAGGTTGGGAAACTGCAGGAGTCAGACCAGGGAGCGTTTTCAGTTCTTGGAGCTAAAAGCCATGAGTATGGATGAAAAAGGTCCCAAGGGAAGTAGAGAGGGAACAAACAACAGGAAGAGCTCCTGGAGACGGCAGAGAAAACAGACCAGGGAAAAATGTCTGAGGAAGACTTGTTGACCTGATAATGGGGTTTAATCATAAATAAGATAAGCAATAAATAAATACCTAAATAAATAAATACCAAAAGAACCGACAAAAATAAATACCAAGAGCATCATTGCACTGTTCTAACATTATAATGCTTTTATTACAAAAACAACACAACCCTGCAGAAATAGCTTAAAAGCAAAAGACAGTAAGGAATAAAATTTCTGGCCTCAGATGTCTTTATTTAAATTTTTTTTAAATTGATATTTAGAGAGAGGAAGGGAAAGGGAGATAGAAACATCAATGATGAGAGAGAATCATTGATGGGCTGCCTCCTGCACGCCCCCCACTAGGAATCGAGCCTGCAACCTGGGCATGTGCCCTGATTGAGAATCGAACTGTGACCTCCTGGTTTCATAGAGTGATGCTCAACCACTGAGCCATACCGGCTGGGCTTTATTTTAATGTACAGAGAATGGTCTACACATCTAGAAATGGGCAATGAACAGTCTTGTTCAAAAGAAGCAGGTATAGATACAAAAGCCATTATCACTACAAAGATAAACGTTTCAATGAGCTGGGAGAAAAGTTCATTCTCAAAAGAGAACCAAACCAACTGTGGCAAGATGCACTAGAGA